>NW_027449240.1:20000-57157 GCF_964194025.1 Convolutriloba macropyga
TTGATTTAGATTTGTGATTGACTTCTTGTAAAATGAAGACTGAGAAGGTGAATCCTAGATAAAAAAGTGTTGGTGTACTGGATTGATTGTTCTGCCCGCTAGAAATCTTCTCGTCTTTTTCTAGACGACGCCCTTTTCTGATATCGAGGGCTTTGATCTTCAACATGTCCCCTTAATTTGGTTTTTTTCTATTTTATTCATACTTTGTTTTTGTTTAAAAAAAACGAATGCTGCCGCCGAGTACCAGATCATTGTCATAAAAAATACACCTAAACTCTGTTGATTTCTGTTAATGTTTCTTTATCTTTATTTTGAGTAGTCAATCAATGTAAAGGTCGAGGATATAGATCGCCATCCGAAAAACTATTGAGCTGAGCAGCCGATTCGACAAATTCAAATTTGTAATCGCTTGTTTTGTTTTTACTTCACGTTAGTAACGGATTGATAATCCTCATAAAATTTATAATGTAAGTGGTCTCGGTTATCAACAAAGTAACAAAAAAACACTAAATAGCAGTGTTAATGTTTTCGATACCAAATGTTTTTTTTGGATTTTTGCCACATTACATCCTCTCGTGAATTTGATAGAAAACAATTGTTGTGTTTCGCTATGCTACCACCTATCCTGAATTTAGTTGCTCCAGTCCTTACGCTGTTAACATTCAAATAGTTTCTGATACAGTTTTCTGATTTTGAACCTCTTTGACTTCAGGATAGTAACCATCATTTTGTTTTCTTTTCTAGTTTATTCATACTTTGTTGTATAAAAGGAGCTGCCCCCGAAAACCTGATCATTGTTATGGAAGTTGCACCTAAGTTATCACGTTTTATTTCCTGGTACAAATGAGCAATGAAATGATTATAAAATAGGGCCGCTATTTTCGTAGGAAAGACTTATTTTTCGCTTTGCTTCATCTGACAGGGTTTGTTCATTTTAAAAGTGCTGCAGGTTGTTTCAAATTACTGACTGTTGTGTCATTAGGATGTTTCAATGTAATCCCATCTTAATTAACTTTGATATCGATAGATTGCAATCAGTAAACCCAAAGGCATTTTGTAATCAATAAAATATGCATAGACTTTCCATATTTAGTCGCGTTCATATTTGATAGCTTCTTTAAGATGATGGGAGGCCGCATAAATTGTCAAATTGCTACGATGAAAACTGTAGTGGCTAGACTGACGTTTACAGTATTTTTCCGTCTTAAGTTGCAAACATTGATAGACAATTCTCGTGAAAATATTGAACAGACATTAGAACAAAGTTTTTCTTTGATAGGAAATTGAAAAATTGGTTCTGTTTTTTGGCCTTTGTGTTTGTTCAATGGTGGATGTCCGATAGTTTCCAAAAAAGAAAAAATATTATCCCTGCAAAACAAAAGTTGAATAAATGAAAAATTTAATTTCGAAATATACCATTTTGTGGTCTGCCCGACCGCGATTTTTTGCTATTATTTTAAAACTGGTGAAATTTTTGATATTCATGTTTTTAATTCCAAACGTTCCGGTTAAGAGATAAATATCGTGTTTTAGAGCTTTGGCCAAGCAAAATTCCAAACTTGTTGTTTCGAGGTTTCATAGATGTAGGCTGACATGTGGCCCTCTTTTGAACTATATGGCTTCCATATATGACAAATATCTTGATTGGAACTTGTTATCTTGAATTTTTTTTAAATTTCGGCTAGCAGTTTCCGAATCTTTTCCGTTTGTGACCCCCTCAGCTTAGTGGATGCAAATTATTTGCACCATAACCGAACGTGCCATATTGCTAGGTAATGGCACGTGCACTGTAACTGGAGGCGCATAACGTACTGGGTGAAACAAATAGAAATGATTAAAGTGTCCATCGGTTCTCTTTCGAAAGTGGTAAATTCCGGCTGTATGATTATTTACGTTCCTTTTCTTCAATCTTTGCGTTCTTCGACAAATTCCTTGCTTTCGTCACTTTCACATCGCGTGCGTAGTAGCTGTTTATATTACAGGTCGGGTTTTTTAGTCCTTCGACTTTCGATATTAATGGTGACAATAAGAGCAACTGCTATTTCAGATACATGTAGCTTGTCTTTAGCTTCATCTGTAGGACCAGGCTGGTTACCTAGAATTATCAGGTTTTTGGAACACTTCTTCTTCTTCTGCAGCTCTTCTTGATTAACTCCTGGAACAATTTCTGCGAAATTCAACTGCTGTGGTCCAACGGAATGATTATTGTTCGATTGTTTGATTTCACTTACCACGTTCCTTACTTTCTTGAGCTTTTCCTTTTTTTCGGCGTACGTTCTGGAAGCCTACCGGTACTGGGAAGAAGAAGAAGCATAATGAAATGAACGTCGGAGCCCAAAGACAATGTTGAAATTGTTATTTACAATGTCAATTATTTACAGACTGTTTCTTTCAATTTTTTTTTAGTTTGGAAGAGGTGAGAGTTTTATAAATGAAGCACCATTAAACATATGACTGTCTGATAAAATAGTTTTTTGACAATATATTCATATTTCTTTACAGTTTTCGCATAAGTTTTTCTCCCACTTGTAAGAGTCTTCCATGCTGAAACAGTAGTTTTGCAGAAAATTTTCATAAAATATAACTCTTCTGTGTTTGGACGGACAATCTTTCAGCCTGTGCAGGTCAAAGAACATTTTTGGGGAAATTTCTGTCAGAATTTAGTTGCTCATTGCGCAACAGCATTCCCCAAAAAATCCTTCAATTTTTCTTTATCTGCCGCCGGAAAAACAAATGAATTGGACAGACGACTTGCAGAATAATTTTATTTCCGCAAGTTGAATTTTTAATTAAGCTCTGCAAGGGCTTGATGGGCGTTGTTTAACAAGTTGTTTATGTGTTTCTTGGTTATAAAAAGAACTTGAAAAAGTGACTCCTAGATTTAAAAAACGTGTTAGTGTACATGATTTCTCTGCCAGTTAAGAAAATTAGTGATCATTTGCTAGTCTATCTCCTCTCCTGAATGTGACGGCTGTTGTCTTTGCGATGTTAATATTCAAATATTTTCTAGAACAGTATAGTGCGAGTCTGTTCAGACTTTTCTAAATAAGATTGACTGCTCCAATCGAGTATTAGATCGTTGACAAAAACAATACCTCTAATTCATCACGTTTCATCTCGTTGTATAGAGCAGCAAAACAAGACTAAAAAATAAAGGTAATGGTAAAGTAAAGGTTTCTCTCATTGGCAACACCATTTGCTTGCTTTAATTCTTCCGATAGCGATTCTTCATCTAATACTTGTTGCAGTTTGCAACTAAGTACTGATTGCAAAGTTGTTAGGAAGCTCTTGAGGAGCTCCATTTTAACAACTTTCGATATCAACAGATTGGGATCAATAATATAAAATGCCTTTTGTAGTCGCTAAGGCATGCGTTGAACTTTCCATTTTGTGTCACTTTTTTTGATTGCTTCTTTGAGATGGTAGGCTGCAAGCATTGTCAAGATGCCGCGTCGAAAACCGTATTTATTTTGCGATAGCATTCCGCTTTTTTCTAACCACTTTTGCGAACGTTGATAAACTAATCCTGTGAACGTTTTGTACAAACAACAGAGCAAACCAATTCCTCCATTGAAATTTGGTACAATTTTTTTACTCTTCTCTTTTGCATGATTGTATGTACGTTATTTTTCAGATATTAAGAAGTGAAAACCCTGAAAAACAGATTGAATAATTGAAAAATATAGTTGTTTGCTACGAAGAGTTCTATTTATGCACTCGTTTGTTATGCCATGTGGTCCTCCAGCTTTACGGTTTTTCATTTTTGAAAGTTCTTTGTTGATTTCCTTTATTTTAGTTTGGGTATTTAGACTTGAATAGCACTCCCAGTATGTGAAAGAATAACCCAGATTTCATAAAAATTCGGCTTGGAAATGTTTCTCCTGTAGGATTGTTGTTTTAGATAGTCTTTTTAAATATTCCTCCCAATCCGTAATTGTAATTTGTGTTCCTCTAGAAGCCATCTTTTTCGATTTTCACAGAACTCTTTTTTATTAGATGTAGAAGAAACTAATTCATCAAATTAAAATTAATTCTGAGATTTAAACGTTTTCGAACTTTACGTTCATCGTCAGGTTAAAACTGTTTCCCAAATTGTTATTAGATAACTGCTTCAAATTTTTTATTAGAATCTGCTTTCACAATAACACAGATTTCTTGACTAATTCGATAAATTTTTCTCTCTATTTTACCCTTTTTTCTGAAGGTCTGTTTCATTTACAAAAAACGTGATCCTTCCTAGAAACTGTGTCGGTATTCAGCTGTTTTTTGCAGCAAGTACTCAGTATCCTTTACTTGGTATCCTTCGCATGGTGATATGGCCACCTCAATATAATTTCACTTACGTTCCGATTAGTTATGTCAAGTTTTCGATTGAATAAAATTTTGCTTCTGAAAAGTTATTCTCTTGACATGACTGTTTTAAAAAAAAGGTTCAATTTTTATCGTTAAAGTTTGTTTTAATGCGTTCTATAGAAGTTCATTTTTTCTCTCTTTGAGGGTATTCTTTCAAATACCTCCTCTAGAGATTGAAATCACAATACTAAAAGTCTAAAAACTAAATTAAACTACCATAGTTTTCAAAGTAATAAGCATCTGTTCTATGAACCTCATCTCATATATGACGAGATTTTTCGAAAACTCCGTTCATTAATGAGTCAAGTATTTGTTGAGTTTTCCCACAGTTTGTTATCCCATCTTCGCAGAATTAGGGTGAATTTTTTATTTGACTTTTCTTTCGGTAGCGCTACAAGTTCACTTCTATCATAATCTATAATTGTTCTCTCCTTTCTTGAATTTTTTAGATTAGTTGATAAAACTGTTACAGCGGTCATCTCTTATTATGTCGGCGGGGTGAGTACCTTTCTGAATTGTTTTCAGCTCTTTTTTGAAGACATTTTTTGTAACATTATTGGCTTTGGTCAATTATTTTAACCCCAATTTTTCGTTATCGCGAAATTTGAACTTGTTTTAACAAACAAATTACAATAAAATTGGAGAAAAGTGCCGGTGGCTCGTATCTTGGCTGATCTCTCATTGATCAAATGGATAGCCTTTCCAGGAACATCTGATTGTAATTGAGTCTGTTTCTCTCATGGAAACCTCTCAGCTACTGTGCGTTTTGAGTAAAATTATTGCCCATGTAATGACACTTTTCTTAATGGGTGCAGAAAGTGTGGTGTCAATATTAAAAAAATTTGTTATGATACTCTCAATATCAGCTCAACTAATTACCATGTAATTCCATGCAGATTTTGTTTCTGATTTAGGAGCGAAGAATCTACAAGGACTTGGAACAGTGCAATTTTGCCCGAAAGCGCAAAGAAACAGGATAATTTGTTCCCTGTTCTCGAGGAACCGACAGTTATAATCCCAACAGCATCCGGAAATGCCCTTGAGTTTTTGTCTACGATTGGTTTGTTTGTTATCACCTTTTATAATAACAGCATAATTATATTCTCTCAAGTTGGCATTTAATCATTGATTAATCAATTTATAGCAATTGCCTGAAAAAAATTTTTTGTTTATGATAAAGATGACTTTCTCTTGCAATGCAATTATATACTCATTTTATCGTGCGTTTTTAAGATTCTGAGCGGTACCTGAAGAAGTTGTGTTTCAAAGATGATTTAGTCTCAGCAACTGCAAATGGCGATTCAGTCGGAACTTTCAAAGGTATTAATTTCTATTTCCGTGCAAAGTCATTGACTCACTTTAAGTAATCTTTAACGGTTAAAACTATTCGTATCTATACTGTTTCACATCCCTCAACCTCAGTGTTTGTATGACCTTCATTAGCAGATTATGTGTTGCTATATAGCATGTTCCTATGTAAAGAATAGCACCACGTGCGGCGGGGGGCGTAAAGTATATGCTGGGGTGGACAGAATAGATCCAATTTTGATCCATTTCTTCTTCCAAGCCCTATATAACGGTAAATTAATTGTGAAGCTTAGAGGGCTCAAAACTTTTACGCCAGTTAATAGTGATAGGCGGAATTAAGATTAATGAATTGATAGGCGGAATTATGGCTTCACTATGATTGGTTAAGCCATTCTGGATCTATTCTGTTTTGGAACCCCAAGCTTAGTGGGCATAAAATTTTTACGCCCCCGACGCAAGTGCTACTTTCTACATGGTGACGTCACAGATTCGCCATTCTATATGGGTATGCGTCAAAGAAACTTAACTATGAAGTAGATGTTCTGCCGATTCGATGGTTTCTTCTTAAAAAGATAATAAACTTTTATTTTCTGATAATTTGCCAGTAGGCTTAATTCTTCTCTTTTCGTTTATTTAGTTAGCGTAGAACCCGTATTCCGTAGCACGGAGGAGGTGTTTTGTGTGCATGCCACAAGCACTGGAGAAATCGACAGAGTGCCATGTGGGACCACTATAATTGCCTACGTGTCCAAGAAGATGATAACTCTCGAGCAGCACCACTCCGAGTACATCAAGGTGATTATTTAGCCTTTTAAATGAGAAATTATCATAGATAAGATTGCACTTAGATTCCAATTAATCACGTTGATTAACTCGTTTGTTTGTACTATGATTTTGCTAAGGCCGTTGTTTGTTGAAGGATCGGACGCTTTCAATGTTTGCCAATTTGATGTAGCCAATCGGATTTTTATCTTTTCCTTTTAAGCCCCCCAGCAAATTGCTTTCATGAAATCAATCAGGTATATTACATTCTGTAAACAACATATTAGTATGTAGTATATATTGAAAATGTAATAGGTTATGTAAGATTACTATATCAGTAAATTTTTGGCGTAACTTTATGGACTAGATAGTTTAAGTTTTCGCAATATGTTGTTCTCTCAGTAGTAGGAAGACTCGTAAATTGCGTTGTGGATCTGTTCCAATTCGCTGAAGAATGCGGCATAAAGAAAAAAAACGAAGCTTCAAAATTTGGTATTTTTTGCTTCGTACAATCTCAGCTTTCAGCTTTAGGGAGTTATCATGTGATTACAAACATTTGCAAACTGAAAACTTAGCTGTTTGTGTTTATGATGATACTTTCAATTCAAGATAGATTTTTTGTTTTTCCTTTAGTAAGTAGTTAGAGACGCATATGAATAAAATTTCTCAGGTGCAATAACAACAACTGCTTTTTGGGAATGCGGAACCTTTCTTGGATGAGTTTTAAGAAATGTTGCAGTACATGATTTCTCGTGTGAGATTACATAAAAATTTATGTGCCAACCCACGGTTTTTCAGTTAAAATGTGACACACGAGAAAATTGCAATTTACGTGATTTTTCGTGTAAAATCACCCTAATATCTCGGGTTGGCCTTCACGAGTTCTCATGTAAAAGCAAACGGGGTTTCACTCATAATTTTTTTGGGAGCTTTACGAGAAAAAATTGTTTATAGTTTCATGTGAAATTGCAATTTTTTTTGTGGCAAAACCCCCAAAAAATCATGTCCTATAACAGGAAAAATTGTGTACTTTACATGAGAAATTACACGAAAACTCGGTTGAATCACAGGAAAACTCGTGAAGGGCAACCCGAGAGATTCGTGTGATTTTATGCGAGAAATCGGTTAAATTGCAATTTTCTCGTCTGTCACTTTTTAACTGAAAAATCATGTGTTGACACATGATTTTTTATGCGATATCACACGAGAAAAATTTAGAGTGAAGTTCCACAATTTTTTGGAATATGATCCAATTAAAAGAAGAACGCTTTTTTATTTATCATAGTTGGTCAACTTAGGTGCTGCTATTTAACTCCTATAAACATAAGTTCTGACAGTAGTCAGAATTCATCAGGTAGAACACATGATAAATCTTAGAACAGTTACAGAAAGGAAAGTGAACAGAAATATAAAGAAAATTCTGGGATTGGTTTCCTTTCCTGCACTATTAACTGAGCTACGGAGTTTCGCGAAACGTGTTTTTGTGTATAATTGAGATCATCTCAAGCTGTCTTTTCCTCTTCATCAAAAACTAATTTTTTTTACGCGGTTTTGAAAGATCAAAGGATCAAAATGGTTTACCATTAGAAAGCTAATCGAAACTGTAATTTATTTCCAAAACGAAATAATTAAAAAATAAAACGTAAATAAAATAAAACATTGGCATCATACCCTCCTCCTCCCCCCCCCCCCCCCCCCCCCTCGAAGCTTTGGGCTTTAATGGTACAGTAGCAAATTTTATTAAATTTGTAACGATCGAATTCTGGAACCATAATAGGATATTATGTGAACATTTATAACCTGAAACCTGAACATTTATAAACCTGACCCTCGAGGGGTTACAATTTTTGAAAAATTGTCTACTTTTTCAATAGGCATTTTATCTTTTATGGTCGACCAGTTAAGTTCTCAAAAAGCTAGGGGTATCAGTAGAATGACCGCCAAGAGTTGGTTGCTTCCGTGGTCGAATTTTAAAAATTTTGTCGTTTTTAGGGACTTGTCAAGGTTTCAGGTTTCGTCAACATCGTGCTAATTTTGCACAAAATTTTTGGATCTTAACGACCATTTTGATCTATGTTTATTTATCGGTTTTACAAACGGTTGCCATTTTGTTTACTGTATGTATGTTTTAAGATATTCGTAAATTGAATTCTGATTTGTAAAAATTTAAGTAATTGGGAGCAAATGTATAGTATCTGTTTAATTGTATTAAATTTTTCATTGGGTATATAATTTTAGAATTTTATTTCGAATAGTAAGAATTTTCTGAATTGCCGACACCATTTTTTCCATAGAAATTTAGCCTGACTTTTGAACTTCAATTGACTGTCAATGTGGTTACCTAAGTACTTAACTTCTCAATTTCAACGATGAAGGATTTATTGGATTTATCATTTATTATTGGATTGAATTATAAGCAAACTTGAAAATAACTGACAAAGTTATTATAACAATTGCATTGTTTTGTGCTTTTTTTGATATAAATACCTTTTCTTTATTGATATAAATTCTTTATTGATATAAATATATGTCTTTATTGTTCCGACCCTCTTGAGGGGGGAGGAACTATATACTCAACTGGGTTTTTTTTTTGTTCAGTGAATTTTCGCCGCTCGATATATTCATCGTAGAGAGTTGAGACTGGTATCATTAGAAAGCTCGTCCAGCGTAGAATATGGAATTAAAAAGATTTTTTTAATTTTCGTTTTCTACAGGGAGTTATCGAGGCTTAAACTTCTGAGAAAAGAAGAGTGAATTCACGTTGTTTTTATTCACATTTTCCGGAATTTTTGCCTAAATTTTCGTCAATTTTGCTAAAATTTGTTATAATTTTTAAGAATAGTGTCGTTGATTTCATTTTTGAAGACGAACAAGCATTTTTGATTGTTTTGATTTAATTTTTTGGTCAAAAAATCTGGATAAACATTTCAAAATTTAGCCTTTTTCATCAACAACAGCACGAAATAAGCTACTTTAGTCCACTTTGATTAAATTTGCCTACAGTACACCCCCAAACAACACTCATACAATCTTTGTAGACTCAGAGGGGGGCTATTTCTACTTCAGAGTCCGCAGAGAGTGCCTTGTAGTTAAAACTTTGCCGTTTTTTGCTAACTTTACTCGTTGATTATCAAAAATGCAAAATTTATTTTGAGTTTCAACTCAGAAATTATCTATATCTACAACATTTGAAAAATCAATTGTTCTTAACGGACAATAAGTATTAACAGGGGTAGTTTTGGGCCATTCTTGGACTGTTACAATCCAAAAAAAAATCGGGTTGTAATCAGTCGGTCTTTTTTTTTTAAAAAAAGACTTTTTTTAATAATAAAGAACAGAACATATCAAATCAAAGCTCAGGAGTGATAGGTCCAACCAATTCGCTTGCGAAACAGCTCCAGGCTAATTCATTTAGTTTTTTAATTGAAAGTTTATGGTGGTTTTTTTTAAAAATAATTGACTTTTCAATAAATAATGGCTTAATTAACTTTTCCTCTATTTTTTTCTTAATTTGTTCAACTTCCAGCTTAGTGTCAGCAAAAAAAGACTGCTTCTTCTTTCTACTGAGTTAACATTTATTCTCGGTTGCAGTTTTAAGCCTGAAATTATTGTTTTCTGGCTTTGATACTACAAGATTTTAGATTTTTGTTTGTTTTGATATTTGCCAGTTTTTCATGTTTTCTAATTTTGTCACATTATCACATTATTGACAGTTCTCATGTCACCTTATTAGCATTCAAATTAAAACACAATTGAACATATTAAAATCTTGAAAGATATAAATCATCGTTTTAATGGCCTCGACGCCTCTTTCTTGAAGAAATCAATTGAATTTTTTAATTTTGTCTTAACTGTCATTTATACTTTGTCGTTTCGGTCGTATGAAATTTCCTGTTTAGTGATAGCTTTCATTGGCTTTTCATGGAAGAATAGAAAAACCGATATTCTGATATTAGCAGATAGCTGATGGCTTTTATGACTTTCAAACCCATCGTTTTCCAAAATTAAAAAATAATTTTTTAACTTTGCAATTTTGTTCTTTTTATGTTTCTTTTTGTTACCTAATCTCGTTAGTTGATTACAGGTCAAATATGACATTATGGGTGTCAAGGGAATAAAAGGGATTAGTGTCCAAAAATCTTTTTTTAAAAGATTTTGTTATGACCTTACTGGCTTCGACACCGCTTTTTCACAAAAAAAAATTAAATTAATTTGATTTTTGTCATATTTGACGTTCTTTTTGTAGATGCAAGAAATATTCTGGATAATTACAGGTCTCGAGGGTTTCTTTTTCATGAAAAAACGACGATATTTAAATAGTTCTTTTTGTAATTAATGCCTTTCATGACATTGAATGTAATTTTGTTTCGAAAAAAAAATTAAAAGTATTACATACTTTAGCACTCCGCTTTTTTGTCTACTTGTTACCTAGTCTTACTAATGAATGGCCACGTACTACATTATAACTGTTTGAAGAAGGCGCAATCAAATATATTTTGAGTGCCAAAATTTGGCTTGACGGTTTTGACAGCGTTTTCTGGCAAGTTTCAATTTAAATTTTGTTTGTTCTTTGTTGTTCTTTTTAGCCGCTCTAAAAAATGAATAAGGTCAGGTCCTAATGCCCTTCTATAGAAGCAGTGGTAATCGCAAATTTGTGGTAATATTAATTTATTCCTAATGGTATTTATTACTTTGAAGTTAATTGTTTCAAAAAAAAAAGTTAATTTTTTTTACTTTTCTGTTTTTGTTCTTTTTTGTATAATTATTACCCAACCTTTCTATGGACTGGTCGCATATGTTTTGTGGTGATTTTTAAGTTATTTTTGTTTAGTTTCAGGTTTATCTGACGGTATGTTGACTTTGTTATTAATTTTAGTTTTTAAGAGGGACATAAATTTTTTGATATAATTAATGTTTGTTGTTGTTGTTGTTTGATTTTGCTGTTCGTTTTGACTCGCTCTCTTAATATTGACATATTACAGCAATCTAATGCATCAATTTTTACTCCACTGAGTTATTTGTTTTGGAGGTTATCTTATCGTTCATACGGAATTTTTTGAAAAAGACTTGGGCTTTTTTGGGATTCGCAAAAAATAATTTTTGGGTTTTTCTATCTGTTCCTCATTTGGTCGCCCATCCACAAAATTGTGGATGGGCGGGGTCGGAACCTTATGTGCCATTGCACATTACCGAGCCGCCTTGTTGATATAAATACCTTTTCATCAACTTGTTGAGTGAGGTGCGTATTATTGTTAATGCGAGTACACATATCATCTAGGGACAGATTGAATATAAGGGACCCTAATCCTGTACAATATGGGACACCCCTCTCTAATTTTATTTCATCGATACATGGCTTTATAACACTACTGACTGTGTACGCTCCCACAGAATTTTTGCGGAGATCTCAATTCCAAGTTTATTGGACTTAGTTACTAAGATTGACTGTTTAATTAAATCAGAAGCTTTTGATAGATCTAAGAAGCTGTTGCAAAAATTCGTTTGTCTGTTTATTTGTTTATGGACTCTGTCATGTACAATATGGCATCCATAGTTGAAGTTTTTTATTGGAACTATATTGATTTTTGTGTTGAAGTAGTCTTTCATTGGGTTCCTTAAAACCATTTTAAATATTTTGTGATATATACAAGGTGTTATTGGCATGGAACAATAGTTAGTAGTTCCTCGGGATCAGCTTTTATTTAAAACGTGGAATATATTTGATTTTTTCTTGTCTTCAAGAAAATATGATAATCTAATGCTGTCACTTGTCATATGTTTAATGCGTTCTACAACAACTGGGCGTGAATTCTTTTTTGCTTTGGATGGTATTGATGAGTGACCTTGAGCTTTATTTCTGCCTTATTTTTTAAATGGAACTTTTTTTCCTTGGCACTAATGTTACGGAATCAAGAGTTTTTCAGTACTATTTGAAAAGGACGATAGTTCTTTCCTAGGACCAGTATCTCTTCCTAGCAGAGTAAAACCCGGTAATTAAGCGGTTTCGCTGTTTTCTTTTGTTCAAAAATGCCATTAAAAACGTTTTTCGTCAGTTAATTTTGGCTGATAAATCGATTTTTAGTTCTTGACATTTATATTTTTGGTAGAAAAAAGTAGTACAAACATAATTGAATGACGACCTTGGTTTGCGTTGAGACTTAGAAAGTTCTTCATATTTTCTACCCTTCGAAAACTGTTATTTTAATTCCAAGAGCTTTTCTTTGTTTGGAGACCCGTTGCTCACATAATGGGCACGCGTTTTGTTGTCTGTTTTGTAACCTTTTTTTTTATCAGAGAGCATGTAAAGTCAGAGAACGAAAAATTTTGCCTGGGAACGTAGCCAGCATTCCGCCAAGGTCTGAATTGTGGTAATAACTATACCAATTTGAAGTTTAGTTTCTCCATAAATTGATTAGTGTTTTAAGAACTTTTATCCTAAAAGAAATTAATAGCCGGCTGTTTTATGTAAGGTCTAATTTAAACAACGTGACAAAATGGTCACTTAAAACAGCACTATTGCAAACTGAAGTTCGTTTCATTGCACAATCATCAGTATTAACATAGTCGATTAAACTTTGGCTGTGTTTATACATCAGATATTGTTGTTTTGAACATTCAGGTTGTATGAATTAAGTATTGTTTCCAAATTTTCTGTTATAATCACCAATGACTTGTTTCAAGTCATTTCTTTTACAATCACTAATAAAATTCATAGTCGATTTAACTTTGGCTGTGTTTATACATGTTTACACATGCAAGAGTATTGTTGTTTCGAACATTCAGGTTGTATGAATTTCTGTTATAAACACCAATGACTTGTTTCAAGTCATTTCTTTTACAATCGCTAATAAAAATTGTTTTTTTTTTCTATTGTTGACTATTACGTTATCAATATTGATAGCCAACTTGGCTATGAAACAGGACACTAACTGTTTGTTTGGACAGTACGTACTGCTAAAAGGCAGTTTTTGAGGTTTAAATTTTATCCAAAGATTTTCAAAATTTGAGGGAAACGGATTCAGTTTGTCTTTTTTTTCGCAAAAGTTTTTTGAAACTGCACCCATAATTCCTCCTCGCTTCTTAATTTTATTTTTATTCATCACATGTCTATTTTATCTGGGCAGGAAAAATTATCTTTGTCGGGATCAATGAGGTTTTCATTATCGGAATCGCTTCACCGAGTCTCTGTAGCACACTAAATAGAGTTTGATATTACAGTTATGATTTTTAACAACAAGACTTTGACAGTTTAAGTGGAGAACTTTTAGATCTTTATTTTTACTCGTCAAAATATTTTATCACAAACTATTTGACCAGTTTAGCTCATAATTACCCTGAAAAGGGGGCTCACATCAACAAATCTGCGAAGTGGGAGCTTTTCGACCTTTTCAATCTCTCATAATATTTTTTCGTCAATTTTTTTGGACAGTTTTTCAGCCATCATTTCTCACTAATAAGTGAACGTAAAACTTTTCGTGCATGTATTATTTTTAGTTCATCGTTTCCACAGATTAATTCAACTGGTGCTTTTTGGTAACATTAGAGGATAGAGTTATGGGAAGCCATTTTATACCCATAGGGTCACAGAGTTCCTTTCTAATTGTGTAACTGAAACTCGTAATCAAAAGCATCCTAGAACTGAATGCTTGGCTCATTTGCTGTAGGCGTATTTGCTTTTCAGCCTGATTATAGATTGTTTTCTCATCGTTTTTTTGTTTTCCTTCATTCTGTTTCCTCAGAATTTGCTATGCCCCTAAAAGCGTAATTGAAGTGTTTTAAGGCTACTGTTTATGTATTTTATACGAAACCCTATCGCGAGAAATGAGTGAATTTTTAACTAAAAATATATTTAAAATTTTAGGTGGTTTTGTAAAACCGTTAATGCATTTTCTATAAAACCCTATGGCGAGAATTGAGGGAATGTATCAATTTTCAACAATGTATCATCAGGGAAACGTATCATTTTTTGCTGTTGGGAGTTTGTTGATGAGAGGGGTCAAAATATTAAGTGTAATGCGTATTATCACCCCTTGTTTTAATTTATAAAGCCACTCTTTTGAATAATTTTAAATACAATTCATAAGTAATTTTTTATTTAATGTCAATCTTGAGCAAAAATGGTTAAATGGATTTTTGATTTTTATAGAAAGTTTATATTCTCTTTTAAATAAAGGAAGTCGGTTTTTTTCCAATGCTTCAGCGCTTTTTTGTATAAACACAGCCAAAGTTTAATCGACTATGAATTTTTAATAGTGATTGTAAAAGAAATGACTTGAAACAAGTCATTGGTGATTATAACAGAAAATTTAGAAACAATACTTAATTCATTGAGGCGAAAAAGCGATGTAGCTTTATGCCAGCTATGTATAAACTTTGTTCACATTTTCTGGTGTCTCGTGAAACACTGGCATGACTTTTAATTGGTTCATGCAGTTCTACGTTTTCAATTTTGATTCTCAAAAGTTTTATGTGAATCATTTTGTTTCCAGTTCCAGGTCATCTTGATATAATCAACCAGTTGGTTGCCAGTTAGTTCGATAACGGCATTGTTACCAGGAGCAGCTGGATGTTGTCAAATTTTTGAAGCTTTGATCAAAAACTATCAAAACTGATGCTCATAGTAATGAGTCTGAAATTTTCTAAGCATGTGACTATTATTTTATTGAAGTGATGATCAGACTTGACGAGTCTAGTATATATAATTCAGGTGTTTTTTACATTATTTTTACATTGATTGCGTATTTTAGAGACATGATACTAGTTAGTTGTTTAATCCGATCTTAATTATTTGGTTGAATTTCATTTTCCGCCATCAGTTTGCTGAGTAATTGAAAAGTCATTCGATGGAATTAAGATGAAAGAAAGATCTGAATTGTTAACAAAACCTTGAAAATTTTGTCCAATTTTTTAAATTTAGTTGCATAAAATATTCTTTCGATAATTTAAATCCACTTTTAAGTTAAATCGACGGTTACATGACAATTTACCCAATTCCATTTTACCCAATGCCGTTTTACTCTACGCCAATTTACCCAACCTGCCATTTTACCCAATGGCATTTTACCCAATGCCATTTTACCCAATACCAACTTACCCAATGCTCTTTGATCTTTTCGTTCAATTATCCGATTACAAATTAGCAGTCGCTATTAGAAGGATGATGTGAAATATTTGTGGACAAAATAATCCAAGGTTCGGTTGTGATAGTTTCATATCAAGTCCCACAGGCCATTTAGTTATATAATAGACTAATCCCATGTTCGGTTGTGATAGTTTCATATCAAGTCCCACGGGCCATTTAGTTATATAATCGACTAATCCCATGTTCGGTTGTGATAGTTTCATATCAAGTCCCACGGGCCATTTATTTTATAGTCGGCTAAATAGTCGTTCTGGTTAATTTAGCAATGGGGTAAATTGGGTAAGTTGGCATTGGGTAAAATAGCATTGGGTAAAATGGCAGGTTGGGTAAAATGGCATTAGGTATAATGGCATTGGGTAAAATGGAATTGGGTAAACTGTCCTGACACCTAAATCGACAATTAAACCAATTAAATCGACAATATTTACAAACAATTAAATCAACAAAATCTTTAAATTTTTTTAAACAATCCTATTTTTGAGTTGTGCAGGTAAAATTTGAAGGACCATTATATGCACTTTTCAGTTGCGAAACATGAAATTTCAGCGTTGTTCAGTTAGCTTGCGAGAATGCCAACTACAAGCACAATTTTTGTTTGCATGGTTTTTAGAGTTATAGACGATAAATGAAAATATAATTGATTGAAAATCTAAATCCAATAAATGTTTTGGATATTTTCTGTTTGGCTCATAATGTTTAACTGGTCCGCTGGTCTGTTCGGGTATTTTTCTTGTTCATTCAATTCTGTGACTCTCTTTACAAGACTTATCCTGCTTTGTTTTAAATTTTTGCTTTAGCACTTGTTTCGTTTTGCACAATGTCTTATTTCTGACCAACCTCTTTTAGAGGCCGAATTAATTCACAATTTTTATGGAATTTAATCAAACTGCGGACCTTGTTATTACGCTTTTTGACATTTAGGAAAAAAAGTATGCGACCAATTTTTTATCTCATTGTTTTCTACCATATTTAACCCTGAGGGCAATTAAATTTGGACAAGAATGTTAAACAAGTGTTCATGGCAAGTATAACTCAAGCGAATTTTGCTCAAATTGAGATATCTGATTTATACCGCCTGGTGATTTTTTAAAATCATTTTCTATTATTTTAAATGCTTTCTCATTTCACTGCCATTTTGGTATTCGGCTTCGCACATTTTGAAATTATCTGTCACTTGGTGATCTGTTTTGCAGTGGGATCAAGTCACATTATAGTTTATGCACAGCAAACACGACAAAAATTTAGAAATGAATTTATGTTGTCATTTATAACCAAGATGTTAATTAAGGAATCAAGATGTTCTAGATCATACAACGAAACCCACGATGATGACTTATCGAAAATGACTTAAATAAATTGATATTAAACCAGCGTTTTGGAATAATATCAAAACCAACAGTATAAAAAGTTCAATGAACATCTCAATATAGAAGTCTTGAAGGATCCGAAACTAAGTTGAATTGAAAGACATCATAAAATGCTAGAATTTAGTTGTTGATTAATTTTAAATCTTCAAATCATTTGCTTAGTTCTTTTAATATTTTACTTTATTCTGTTGTCAGCGGTAAAAAATTCTTTCACCGCTTTAACATTCAAGATTTTATCGATGCTTAGTTATAATGCTTTTGTTTTTAAAAGCTCATTATGTCTATAATTTATAGTATGTAATGTGTTGCATTTATTTTCATATGTGTGTTATGGGAAATTAACAATATATATTTTTTGAATAGATCGAGAACCACTCCATCGACAGAAAGACTTTCATAGCCCGTGAGCTAGATGGCTCCTACACTGTAAAACGAACTGTGTCCAGAGGCAACGGACCTCCAAAGGAGTCAGTCCAGTCATACTCTGGGGAGTCGATGATGGGCTTCATTTCGGAGGGAGCTAATGTGGTACTACAGAGGTATCTGGTATTCGAGCCATCGGATGAATTAGAATTGATGGACTTCATTGCCTTCGATGCCGATTGCAATCTGTGCAAATCTACTTATGTGAGTTTATTTTGCTCAAAATTCTTTGCCTGCTTGAAACGGTGTTTCCAGTTTTACTTTAAAAAGACGAGAAAATGGTTCATTGACTTTCGTATCTTTCGATTCATTGATTTTCGTATCTTTTTTTCCCCAAAATTTTGGTCCTGACTGTTTTTGAAACATTTGCTCACGAATTGCAATTCGCTCAAACTTTCCTAAATTTAAATGTTCACAATATATAGTTCTGACATCGAATTGTAATGAAAATAATGTTGCAAATTTGGTTACAATTCCACGTTTGCTTCTTCAAATAATAATTTGAAGTAGAAATATTTAATTGCAGAACATGCAACCTGACAGCAAAGTGATTTTTTATCCATTTGACTGAGATTGTTTAGTGAGGATGTCAATTAAATACTGAAGATAGGAACTTGCGTCTGTCTGCCTTTTTTGTTAAAGCCATTTTGGCTGACTGATCTATCTTGCAGAGAGACATACAAGTGGTACCAGAAAAGCCCTAAAAATAAACGACAGTTAAAAGAAAATTTCCCATTGTTTCTGTTTCTCTAGAATATATTGACGTCCAAAATTTTCAAAACATTTTTTATGGATTAATATTGTTTTAAGTGCTGAAAATTGAAAATGGATAAAAACATGGAATAGATGTTTCTGTATATATATGTGGTAAAATAGTTGGATATTCACAAGTTAAAACTGCAAAGAAAAAAATATGGATTGTTTCTAATTATTGCTCTGCGGAAGAATTTTTTAGACAATTATGGGTAGAAGTATTTGAGGAGGACTTCGAAAATTTTGAGAAAATACAGAAGAAAAAGAAAGGCCCTTGTCTGCGGCAATCGTTAGCAATATCGTTTCAATAATGAACAATTTCATTCCGCTTCTTTTCTGTTTTTTATCAGTGAAGCTTTGGGCCCATATGGGGCTAAAAACTACGTTAACGTTCATAGGGAAAAAGTTTTATAATTTTTCTATTGGCCCAGAATTTGACAAAATCAACTCGGCTTATCCGAGGAAATCATTATGGTTTCACCTTAGAATCAAATAAGAAAGCGTGAGCTTTTTGAAACTGATCGATCATAGCGTAGGCGCCTAATTTCTTACCCTTCTGCTCATAAAAACTAGATAACCTTGAAGTTTTGCAGCAGAATTTATTGCTTTCTTCCTGATTCGACTGCTTTGATGTTAGTTCCCTTTTTGCTTATGTCAATATATGAGCAGGGAAATTGAGCAGTCTTAACGGTGCCAACTTAAATGTAGCGCTTGTTATAGTTTAAAAGTGGCCGTGGATAATCCAGGCCTAAAGTAGGGCTATTTTACTAATTAAAAATATAAAGGCTAAGTTGATTTTACGTTGTTAGTCTAAGTGCTCGTCATTTTGTATACCGCGTGTTGAAAGCAGTCGTAATAATGCTTTAATATATACGTTTGATATGTCGGTATAATATTCGTTCACAGCTTTCAATTTTAGAATATATCGTATAGTATATACTGTTGGTTTTTAAATGGATAGCGAGTTAATTTTTACAAATGGCCTTGATATTAGGTAAAAACAATTAAAAATGAAAAATTCATTTAATCAACTTATCCTTACTCAATTTATTTTTTGTTTAAATATTGGTTGATCCTATTTTCTGCCATCTCTATTATCCTGCTATCAATATGTTTTTGGAAATGTGTGTGTGAATTGCAGAGTGTTCAATTGAATGTATGATAACATTTTCCTAGATTATTTCTGTTATTTTGTTGACCAAAGTTACTCCAATTGATTTGAACTCAACTGCTCTCTAACTACTGTTCCTTTTCACGTTCTTTGAAACTGATCTTTTGCACTGAAAGTGACTGTTATTGGTTGATTTTTGAGGAATCATTAAGATCGAGTTAAATTTTCAAAGTTTCTTAAAGCTATTTCTTGCCCTAACCAGCCTTAATAACTCGTAAATATTCTGTTTCCCAACGCCTTGTTTGAGTTACTTCAATGAAAATAGTTTCCTTCTCAACTAATCAAGTAAAATTTTTTTTTTGTGAAATTAATTTTTGGTTTATTTTGTCTGTTCTATTGTTGTCAGTGTGTTCAATCTTACTATGGTAGTGAATTTTAGTGTTTCAATTATTTCGAGAAGATATATCAATGTAGACGACATTAAGGATTACTTTTTCACAATATAGATTTTTGCTGGTCCGTATAAATCTAGGAAACAAAAATTCAAAATAGCTAGGTATTAAGTAGGCTTATTGATAGACCTTATTTTTTCTGTGAAAACCTTTTTTTTCCAAAATTTTGTGCAGAAATTTCTTCTTTTACGTCTTCACTTTGTTCTTTTTTAAATTTTTAATAAGTTAGTTTGTAAATTCGATTTGGTTAAGGTAATGATACGGCAATAGATATTGTTTTAAGAGTTTGTTTTTAAACTCTATGTCAGGTAATAGACAACTAAAAACACGGGAACGATCGGAAAGACCAAAAAGTTGAAAATGAGTATTTACTTAATGGTCAACAGTCTTCTATAGTCAGAGGAAGACTATGTTCAGAAGTATCTGTAGACTTGCGTATTGGTTAATCATTTATTCATTTTCATTTATTGTTTGGCGTTTGGTGGATTGGATCATTATATGCAGACACACATTGCCTTTTCTGTTCGATAACTAAGATCGTTTCTTATCAACTAAATCATAAAAATCCGTAGTTTATTTAGTACAGTCCTTTTTCATTGGCTAAAATAGATGCTGAATATATATATTTGCGCAGTCATAGAATTATAATTTTCTTTATTCTCTTCTTATCTCTGCCGAAACGTAATTTCTCTATGGAAATTATTTCTACTTCATTTAGCTGTAGTCTAGACTAACCACTTCAAGAATTGCTTTTCCATCTGTCTGTTCCAGAAGCCCCTGGATGACATTGAAGTGGACATTGACAACCAGATGGTGAGAGTGGGTGGGTATGAGAGGAGGGTCTGGCCCCACGAGCACTCTCGCCCTACCCCGCCCAATGTTGAGCCACCCAAACTAGCACCAGACATGGACGCCGAGAAAGACGCAAGCAAACTGCCCGCCACCTGGCAATCTTTCTACCTGGCTTCTGGGTTTGTTAGATAAAAACTTAACGTGACTGCTTAGGGCAATTAAAATACATTTCACGTTTTGTGGAAGGAAAATCAACATTAATACCATTGAGCAGAAAAAAAACATGAGTTGGAAAACTCAATACATAATTTTGTCTGGCAATAATAATAAGGAGATTCTTAATTCAACGTCTATGCAATTTATCCAACTTCAAACATTAAGGTCTTTTGAGAAACTAAGCTTTTATGCTCATCCAGCTGGGCAACCCTTATGATTTGCTTTCTCAATAAAGATTTATTTAATGCTCTTCAAAAGTTTGTCAATTGATTGGCCAAAACTCATACAGCATGCGACAAAAAATGACGCCAGGAACAAGAATGCGGTATTACAGTGTTAGATTTAAACCAAGAAGTTGCTCTTTGACTTCTTGCCTCGTGATCCAATGCTCGTAACTAAAATCGAGGAAAACTTTTTCAAAAGATACGAGCACAGATCCCGATTTGAAATATAGGGAAAAGATGAAAAAATTGCTCGACTTTCAAAATTTTACGGTAAAGTCAGCCTCGATAGTGCTCAAAACACATGACGTGAAAAGAAACGCGAAAAGACACAGAAAACAAATCTGGACAAAATAATACTTCGTTTTCTTCGAAATATACGTATGTTAAATAACTCCAAACATATCTTATTATAGTGATTAAATTTTTAAAATGTATAGCCAAAAACATTACTTGCGGAAATCTTTTGGAAAAGGATAACGAAAAGAACTGAAAACGGACATTTCGCCGAACTCAGAAACTTTTTGAATGTTTATCTCCTCTTTGTTAAAAAACGCGTAACAAATTAAAAGACTTTGCCGCCTTTTAAATTCAGTACAAGTTTCACAGTTTATTGAGCTCTTCGAGAATTAATTCTTAATTAGAGTTAGCGACAAAGTGACAAAAAAAATAATAACAAGGCTAGAAAATGCCATTACCGAAACATCTCCCTCAATTTGATCTCTCATTGACGTTAAAAAGTCGAAAAAATGTGAAGATCTTGATAAAAAAAATGGCTCCTCATTGTAATCCACATCCTTTCTACTGTAAAAAGCACAACGATGATAATGAGAACTTAGCTATTGGTTTGCGGTTTTAATGAGAACACCAAATTGTTGCCAATTTTAACACAATTGATCCAGAATATCTAAAATTGATCGAAAATTGCGCTAAAAGTAACAAAATTACCGTAAAATCCCGATATGTCGCAAAACTTCAAAACTGGACTACTCGAAAAATACAAAACTTCATTTTTTTTTAATTTACAATTCTTGGCTCGATAGGCTTTCTAATGACATCACTCATGCGTTCAAAAGAACTGTACAAAAGAACCCAGTTGTTGTGCATATAGTTGGTCGGGTGGTCAGATCAAGTATACTGAATTAACCATGAAAAAACTAAGAAACAGTTGCTTGAGAAATTGTTCACGAACAAAATTTCGTCAGCAAAACCAGCTTATTGTTTGTTCATCTGCTTGAAACTGATTTTGTGTCGAATTGTTTTTACATTGTGCAGTGACTGCAGATCCGTTTGTACTGATGAGTATACTAATATCAATTGGTTCGTTATCATCATTGAGAAGTTTTCAAAAAAAATTCTGAGGTTAAGTCAATTTGTTGAAAACTTGGAGAGGATGATAACAGCCGTGTGGTTATACGTTTTGGCCAAATTACATCTGCGATTACAACATTCGAATAACTTGTAGCACTGTGTACGTAAACTACTTTTTGCGCCAATTTTGCATATAGCACCAGTGGCGATAAGGATGTCGGAAAAAGATAGTCTAATTACAAAGCATAGTTTTGCCATTGCATCAGGTTTTCGTGGTATTCATCGGGTTGTAACAAGTTATTTTATCGATTAATAATGGATATGTTGCGATCGCACCAAGATCTGATTAATAAGAAATAGTGGGTCTTTCCCATTATAGCCCCCTATGAAATTATGGCCCCATTATGGTATATTTATCATGATTGGGGGGGGGGGGGGGGGGGCTATAGGTTATCTGACCACTCAGCGGGGGGGGGGGGGTATAATGGGAAAGACCTAAATATCTATCGACTCATTGTTGACGGCTGTGAACAATTTCATTTTAGGCATCTGGCAACTCGGCTTCAAATTGGATCTCCCATATCTATGACTATACTTAAACTTCCTCTCAAACCCATCGAAGGTGAGCTGATCAGATTACTCTTGTACGAGTTCAACATTGCTATCATTATAAGAAGCTGAACTATTTATTATCCAATTTTTAATGAAAATCAATAGTGCAGATAATATTTCTGCTTTGTTTATTTTGTGTGATTTGTAACAGAAGACCTGCCTCCGAAACCGATCGTGGGAAAGAAACCTTTGAACTATGAGGACGATGTTGAGCTGAATTCTCTCTTCAATCAACGAAAGGCAAGTCATTTACAGTATCTGATCATGTGCTCACGTCTATCCCTTCTAAGTTAATAATTCAACCTTCAAAAATCCAGTTATGAATTTTTATCATAACCAGTTATGATTTTGAAATTTTTCAATTTTTAGTACCTATAAAAAATTTTTAAAAATTTTGAATGTGCATCCATTCTTATGTCATAATTTATTTCCCGTCTTTATTTCCTAATAATCAGTAAGTTGTAAATAGTTCCCTATTCGACTGTTCTCGTGGAAAATCTTCACGAGCAATAGTTCTATGATTACATAATCTTTGTGTTGCAGCAGAAACTTGGAATATCCTGCAAGATATGCGCTCGTTTTCAACTGGGACTCAAAAAAATAACAATAATGCTGCCGAAAAGAACTTTTCTCAATTCATAATTTAAATTTGTACAATCAGGACAATTTTTCAGAATGAGTACAAATCCAGTCACTTCTCATATCTGGATGCACACCCCGAGTTCAACAGTCTCCTGGCAGATTTCGTCCAGTATATTCTGCTACGGAAGCCAGAGGACATTGTGGGAGCGGCGAGCGAGTACTTCCTCTCCTTCTCCATGAATCAAGACGATTTGCAACCCTACGCCAACGCAACCGAGTTCAGAAAAGATCTATCAATGATTCGAGAAGATTTGAAAGATGTGTGAGAACCAGAAACAAATTAGTTTAATAGCTTCTCGAAAATTGATCAACGTGATGAAACTGCCCCTTTCCCCTTCCCCTAGATTATGAATATCGATATAATACGGAATTTTATTCACTCATCTTACTTTAATGTTATTTGGCAAAAGTGTTGGCTTTCATCAGTTCAAATTTTAGTTCAAATTGTAACAATTTTTAGTGGGCACGTCGTGGCATGTCGACGACGGGACAGTTCTATCGTATCTATAGTCTAAAAAATTGTTAAAAAGTTGATTGACGAAAGATAATTTTATCATTATTTCTGCCTGATTCTCCTATGCTTAGGTAAGTATTCATTTTAGATATCCATGCAGCATCCTTTCTTCCGAAGAAATGTTTTAATGAGTGAGGCAATGACCTCGAAGTTATCCTAATGGTGTCACCCATCTTAGACAAATAGAGCAATTCTAAACGTGCGGTCATCTCTACATTATTCTTCCTACATTTTTTCGATATGGGGGAACATATATGCAAGGCCGGTTTTTTTTTCAGTCAAGTTTTCAAGTTTTTTCTACGCATTGTAGAATAACAAAGGGAAACATCTTTTTGTAGCCTATAGAGGCTAGTTTTGATTTTTATAAAAAATTTGCAATTTTTATTGCAGTTTAAAAAACAGCAGAAAACTGAAAGCGAACGGGAAAATGAGAAAGGAGGAGGGGTTGGTGGGATATTAAACATTATTTATTTGTAATACAATTGTCACTAAAGTATATAATTATCATTATAATGGATTACACACATTTTTTTGAAAACGAAACAAAGTGAAAATTTCCTTAAAAGAAATTAAAGAAAACAAGTATTCAGAACAAAAACAAAACTTGTTACGGACTTTTCCTTGTCTTGGTGCCCATTTCAGGTCTTCAATTTTTCTGTAGTTCAATACATCTCCGATTTAATAGAATTAAAAATATGAAACTCGGGATTTGAAAAGTATAACGCGCTCACAATTTTTTTAAAGAGGAAAAAGCAGTGTTTTGCTTTTTCTTTGACGACTTCGATAGTTTTGGAAACTAAATCAAACCTCGTAATTTTTTCTCCTATTTTGTCTAAATCGTATTCAATTCAACAAAGAATAGTTTTAGAGAAAGGGTTAGGTAGTTTGTACCAATTACGGCTTGTATTTTATAGACTTTTTGATTCAGTTGAAAAAACATAGGCATCTTATTTGGAATTTTTTGCATTGAGGTTGAGAAGAGTATAGTTTTAATTGCTCTCAAATGATGTTTGTGGCAATTATATTAGTCCTGTCGGCCTTTAAATGCAATTTTTTGCTTGACCAATTTTTCTTCTGACCCATTTCACCTTTCGTCCATAAAAACGGGATAGACACTTAGCCCCAGCGTCCAGTAACTGCTCTTAGAGCCGTTCAGTTCACTAGTCTCCAATTATGCGATTCACAGAAACTGTTTTGAAGACTTACACTTATGGTGTGAAGGGCGGTTTTTATAAGTTGACCCTCACTCAGCCAACCCCCCCCCCCCCCCCCCCCCCCTCACAGCCTCTCTCGCTTCACCCTATCACCACTCTACTTATCGGTTCAGACCGTAAAGGGCCCGTGCATCCAGAAAATCTCCACCCACCGTTGCCACCCCACCGCCCATCATGCACCCCCGCTGCGATCACCTTACACCCCTTCAATTAAGCTAAAGCTAGCCTCACTAAACCGTGGCTAGCTACTGACAAAGCCATCCGCGCGCCGGTCGTTTGAGAGCAATTCGCCCTACGTTAGTTGGTTATGTTTCACCTGTCAATTTGAACTCCTCTCTCATCTAGCCTTCGCAATCCTACCCCCATTGCTTGCAACCTCCCCTTATACTATCATTTATAAGTCCAGCTGGCTACTACCTAAACCAACCGCTCAAAGGAACCGCTTTGATCGTCCTAGCTCAAATAACTAAAACAAGTAAAATTTATTGAGGAGGAAAATTTTTTCCAATAGCTGCACACTAGCCCTCAACAGGTCCTTCAGTTAAGTAAGGTTCTACAATTAAGTTTCCTAAATTGTCTGAAATGACAGCATATGGGAATCAGTGATACAAATTTAATAAAACAGTCTTTTGTTGCAAGAATTTGCCATTTTTGAGTACACTGCAACTTTCAAGGAAACAAAACCTGACCATTCTATTTTTTGATGATTAGCGTTTCGGAAACAATTGTGTGAGAAAAATTTTGAGCTAAATCTTGAGTGAAACTGACAGGTGCAGCCGGACTTAATTTAAAAGAAAAAACTCAATGAGAAAAACCACTCATATTTTTGGTATTGGCAGCTTGTAAACTGATCGCTGCAGATACTTTGTTGAACTTACTATCTCTGTTTGTTCAAGATAAATTTTCTTGGCGATTGACTGTTCTTGCTGATTTTCTGAAAAACTGGTTAATAATGCAAAAAATTGACGATGCTTGTGGTCTTACATTTGTCAAATTTAAGCCAAAATGAATTTCTGGTTTTTTCAGTTTTCATTTCCAAGCAAGTTGTAATCCAGGTCACTCCAGAAAAATTGCCGATAATCAGAACTGCTTCGCTTTTCAAGACAAGGAACACTTTTTTGTGAGATGTATGATGAACCGTTCTTTACTAGGCACAATCTCTCGCTTTTTTTCCGCTGGTAATCTCCCGTGTTCTTTTTCTGGGAAAAAAACTTGGCCAAATTTGTGACTGATCTGTTTATTCGAACAACACTGCTCTGTTTTGTGTGAGGCAAACACAAGCAAGATGAAAGCAATTTTTTAAAAACTAGAAATGAAGAAACTACAATTCCTTGTTTAATTGCTTTCTTTTGCGCTTTTTCCTTCTCCTTCCCGATGAGAAATGCTTGAAAATTGAGTTCATTTGTGGACAAAATGCTACCATCCAATGCTTTTTTGATGATTTGCTACGTTCTTTTTTGAACCGTTTTTATATCAGTTTCTTGAATCATACGGCTTCAAAAGAATACTCTTAATAGTTTGTTACAGTAATTGTTCTTCCAAACCTCCAATTTCTTCTGCAATTTTTTCTTCCAAACTTCGAAATTTGTGTCGGGGCTAAGAATTATACAACAGACATACTTTGTTGTTCAGCCAATAATGGTCAATTGATTTCTGTTCCATTAATGAACGAAAGTTGAATCATTGCAATTTCCTTGGAAATCTGAGTCAGTTCTTGAAAAGAAAACTTTTTTTATTGCGAAACGTTTCTAAGAGGTACAAAATCTGAACTGGATGGGCTCAATATTTTCCATGATCATATTTTGATATGAAAATTTTTTGCTAGTTTTGCACGCAGTCACTTTTACGCTCAATTAGTAATCGGGACTTTTAACCAGTTGTCAATTAGAGCGAAGCTAAAGAAAAACTAATTGTTGAAAGCTCCATTTTAACTATCCCGCATAAACATCAGGAAAAATTGTAAAATTTTAAAAATTTCTTCTCTGAACTATTTTCCTCTAATGTGTTTATGTTTTAAAGCTAACGACTTTGGTAATGCGATACTATTAGGTTTTTGTAAAAAATTTTTTCTCAGTTAAAATTTAGTCTGCTCGAACTTTCAGCGTAAACCCTCTAGAAAATGTGTTTTGAGAAATTATGTTTTTTACTGGTTTTGTTTAAGATTTACAAATTTGCCCCATCAAATTCCTTACAGTAGATAAAAGGGTGTTGACGTTAATTTTTTTAAAAAAAATTGTAAAAATTTTTTAAGATACTTTTTAAGTTTTCTGATTTTGAGTGAAAATAAAAGCTTGTGCAATTTATACAGAAACAGATAAACTTTTTCGACGGTTCCCATTTCTTCTTTTTTGCATGATATCAAACCGCCTAAATTCAAACTATATTTTATTCCACCCATCTTTTTAAATCTACTTTCAGCAATGCTTTTTGACATCTTAGAAAATTTCAGTTTTGTCTTTCAAAAATAACAAAGCACGAAAAATTTGAATTGTTTGACAGAGATTTCTCAAAACTTTCTGAAGGCTGATTATTTAGTTCCTGGCCAATAAAGGCTTCATCGGATGATTCAGACGCAGCGGATGTGGTGGAATTTTAAGCTTAACGTCAACTTGATAAATTTCTCAGAGGAAGCAGAATACAGCTCATGCAGTGGACTTTTGAGGCTACTTTATCGAGACCTTACTCTACAATTTTGTATAAAGTTTGCTGTAAGAGTTACCATTTACTGGTTTTATAATGCTTTCTTCTTATTCAAAAACGTTAAAAATGTTTCAGTAGCTTAACTGGTTTCCTAATTGAAATGATACAACTTATCTAAATTGACTCAGATTCCACAAAGTTCTTAATTTCCCCATTTTTTCACAATTTTCTATAATTCAGTGTAGGGTTAGGAGAAATTTTGTTCTCAATTAAAAGCATATCAAAACTTTCAGAGCAAACGGCGATTGAATCGCTCAAACAAACGGTTACACATTTTTTAGTTTGAGCTTAACCGCTTCGAATATAGTGCAAACTTTTGAAAACGAAGAGTTTTTCGACATCAAGTAATTCTTGCGAAACACAATACACTTGAGAACTGCAGCAGTGAATACAAGTTATGTTAAAAGTTAACGCGATTTTAGTTTCAGATATGGGCATAATCTTCCCGGGTCGAGAAAAAATTGGAAAAATATGTAAGATAAGCGGTGAAAAGTTAGTTTTTTCACCGCAAATTTCGTACATAGTTTTGCGTTGAAATGCAGTGAATGCGGTGAAATTATGTAAGTTCACCGCTAGAGTAAGCGGTGATCTTACAAAAATTCACCACAATTCACCGCTCAAATATGTAATTTCACCGCCCTTACAAGGGTCCGAACCTCTCACCTCCTGCATGTCATCCACTTCTTCTTCTACTGCGCCATCTCTCAATAACTTCTAATTATTTGTTTTGAATATAAATCAAATTCACTCTACTTTATGTAAAACATGCGTTGTGAATTTTTGTAAGATTTTTAGCGGTGAAATTACATATTTTAGCGGTGAAATGTGTTGATTTTTGTAATTTCACCGCTTACTCTAGTGGTGAAATTATATCAAGTCACCGCTTAGAAAAAAGTGTCAAAAAGATGTAAGATTAGGGGTAGTTTTAATGGGAAGGTAAATCTAATTCACTCCCCATTATTTTCACTGCATTCTCTGCTGATCTCACACAAATTTATCATTTTTTCTAGGCGGTGAAATTATGTAAGTTCACCACTAAGTTGAGCGGTGAATTTATGTAATTTCACCGCATTCACAGCTTATCTTACATAATTTGGACACTTTTTTCGAAGCAGTGAATTTATGTAATTTCACCGCTAAATTCAGCGTTGAAAATATGTAATTTCACCGCTACCAGGCGATAAAGGTTTTTTTCACCGCATTCACCGCCTGATTTATGTAATTTCAACGCATTCGTCGTTTTCCTCATTCACCGTTTATCTTACATAAATTTGCGCTGAATGGCGGTGACACCTCGACCCGGGTTGTTGTCATTTCCCTAGTGATGAGCGAATTTAAAACTTGCAAGAATATTGCAAGCTGATTCAAAACTTGCAAGATTCTTGCAAGAATCTTGCAAGATATCAATCAAGGCAAAAAAATAAATTAGGTTACAAATGTTGTAGAAAACATCTTTGAGGCAAATTATTGTTTATTGAACAAATTACAAATCCGAATTCAATAAAAAATTTTTTAGCCCGGATTCAAAATCTTGCAAGAATCTTGCAAGAATCTTGCAAGTTTTTGAATTCTGAAAATTTTTTATTCGTATTTTTGGTAGCTCAAACTAACTGAAAACCAAATGAAATGACTGATATAAAAATTTTTGATCAGCAGAACTGAACCTGTTTCACTTTTTCCGTGAACGCCTTTTGAATGTGAAATCTTGCAAGATTCTTGCAAATTTCTTGCAAGATTTCGAATTCAAAAATACATTTTCGACAAATAACTAGAGACACCATCGTCAACCAAATTCGTCTATTTTAAGATTAATAAACCTACTCTAGAAAATGACGAAATCAAACACTTTCAATCTTCCTCTCATTTTTAATCATATAAGTTATTTATAAAGAAACAGCCAGTTGGAATATTTTGTTACCGATCCTATCGGTAATTGAGGATCTTTATGTAGTTGGAAAAAATATTCTGCTCATTGTTAATTCCAATTACTTCCTCATGAGATTTATGTGAACCTATTTGACCCCTTAAATTGATAGTTATTGATGTTAATGTCCTTGAAGTTATTTCATTCAAAAAGATCTGGTAAGTTTTGAAGCCTCATTTTTTGTTCATCTTTTATTTCAATTATAGTTTAGGCTCATCATACAGAAAGTCAGACTCAATTTTTTGAAAAATCAAATGTTAACTTCGTCGTTGATCGTATGCTAACTAATGTTTTTTGTTTAGTTCAAAGAGAAAACAAAACTATGATTTTTTTATAACTGATGTTTCCTAAAGTATCACAAAAACTTAATTCTACAAAGCTATATACTTTCGTCCAACCAATCCTTCAGACATCACATAGCAATGAAAAAACATCCTAGGGGCAGGTTGAGGTCAGTTTGCTGGATTTCGAGTTGAATTTTTATGTTAATAAAGTCTTATTAGCAAAAAATTCGTGGCACGCTTGGCATTTTTAATGATTTCTCCTAAACTACTGAGCCAATTTAGACGGGCGTAGTCGCGTTTGGTTGGTTGTAAGTTTTTTGTGACAACAGAATTGAATTGGTTTTTTGTCAATTGGCCAACTCAGAATTCTAAAAAGCTTTAGATTTAAAAAAATTAAAAGATAATCTTTGAAATGTTTTTTTTTTTAGTATTGACGTAGTTTTTCTTTTATTTGTGTTATAGTTACTTGGCAATTGTGTTAATTAGTCTTTGTTTGGGTTCATGAAGCTTTTGGAATCCCTAGTTTTTGGAATTCAATAGTTTTTCAATTTTCGTGAAATTATGAAAGTCTTTTTTGGGTCCTTTTTGGTCAAAACACAAAATACGAGGTAGGAAATGGTTCCTACTTCGTGGAAGAAGTCTTCAGCGTCCACAAAGGTAACAATGCGTTCATTTTGTGTCCTGAATTATGTTGGAGGGGCAGATTTGTGTCGTTTTTCAAAATTTTTTCGCGAAAATTATACTTTTTTAGCAGAAAAATCGGGGCACGCTTCACGCTTCTAATGATTTCTGCCAAACTACTGTGCCAAGTTGAACGAACATAGTTCCGTTTTGTTGAATAGTTGTTCTTCTTCTCTCCAGTAGTTAATTTGTTACTAAAATCGTCCATCTCAGAAGGTTATCAGGCTGTAATTCTGAGAAAAACAAAAAAAATAATGTTTCAAAACGTTTTTGAGGTTTGATGTTGTTATTCTTCTAACTTGGGGTCTTGTTACTTGCAAATTGTAATATTTAGGCTATTCTTTGGGTTCATGAAGTTCATCAAGAATACTTTGTTTTTGGCAATTAAACAATTTTTCTTTTTTTGCGAAAACTTGAAGCTCTTGTTTGAGTTTTTTTTGTCAAAACACACAAAACACCCTGGCCTTTATGGCGTGGTGGGATTTTTTCCCACTTCACACTAGAGATTTTGGGTGTTCAGTAGTTACGGAATGGACTTGAATTGCGTTCAGAATTTTCTATGGGGCGCCGTTTTCGATCGTTTTGCGCGACTTTGCGAGAAATCGAGGTCTCACAATAACCCAAAAATCGCGGTACGCTTCATGTTTCTGACATTTTCTCTGAAACTACTGTTCCAAAATGGATGGGCATTGTCTCTTTTTGCTGAACTTAAACTTCAATTGCGTGCAGTGTTCAGTGGTTTCTCAAGTCGCCCCAATCAAAAAGTTATTAATGTTTAACTTTGAAAAAATAGAAAAAAAATTGCATTTTTGAGGGCACGCTTACTGCTTCTGACATTTTTTCCTGAACTGCTCTGCCAATTTGGCCGCGCATAGTCCCATTTTGTTGTTCCTGAATTCCCCTTGATAGCAGTGTTTATTGGTTTCTCTAGTCGGCCTACTCAAAAAGTTATTAATGTTTAACTTTGAGAAAATTGAAGTAAAAATTACATTTCTGAGGGCATGTTTGTTGTTTCTGAAAATTTTTTCCTGAAATACTATGTCAATTTGAGCGGGTATAGTCTCATTTTGTTGACCCTGAATTCCCCTTGATAGCAGTGTTTATTGGTTTCTCAAGTCGGCCTACTCAAAAAGTTATTAATGTTTAACTTTGAGAAAATTGAAGTAAAAATTACATTTTTGAGGGCATGTTTGTTGTTTCTGAAAAGTTTTTCCTGAAGTACTATGTCAATTTGACCGGGCATAGTCGCATTTTGTTAGTCCTGAACTCCCCTTGATAGCAGTGTTTATTGGTTTCTCAGGTCGGTCTACTCAAAAAGTTATAATTGTTTAACTTTGAAAAATTTGAAGTATAAATTAAATTTTTGAGGGCACGTTTTTTGTTTGTGACGATTTTTTATATGAACTACTCTGCCAATTCAGCCAGGCATAGTCGCATCTTGTTTGTTCTACTCCCCCTTGTTTGCGGTGTTGATTGGTTTCTCAAGTCAGCCTAATCAAAAAGTTGGCGGAAAGAACTTGTTTTATAGCATTGAGAAAGGAACTTAATGTTTTGTACTTTTATTGATATCTCCTAGATCACTGTATCAAAATTAGATTGTGAAGAAGCAATTTGTTGTTGCTAAACTGTTCTTTGTTGCCCGTCTAGTTTATTTTTTAAATCAAACTGATCAAAAAGTTATTAAGGTGTAAATTTGAAAAAAAAAAAAGAATTTATTAAACGTTTTTTGAAATGATGTAGTCGTTCCCGTATTGAGCGTTGTTATTACATGAAAATTTTGTTATTCAACCGTCTGTTGAGTTCCTGGAGCTATTTCAATCATAGAACAGGTTTTTTAGGTTTTGGATGGACATTTTGCATTGCTTCTCTTTAATTTCTTGTCTTTTCAGATACCGATTGTCAGGTTACAGCTTATTGTTTTATCGATATCACCTAAAGTACTTAATCAAATTCAACAAACGAGGTGGCATTATGTTTCTATTGATCTATTCCTGCTAGCCTTTTGCAGTCTTTTATTTGTTTCGGCCTGTGCAAATAACAATTAGGGTGTAAACTTAAAAAAAATATCATTTTAAGCGTTATTATGAATTTATGTTGTTTTTATTGTAATGAGGGTTGTTGTTACTTGCAAATTGTGTTATTTACGCTAGTGTCGGGTCCGTGAAGCTATTTCAATCAATAGTTTTTAGCAATTCAACAATTTTTCTATTTTCACGATTTCATCAAATTTTTGTGGATGTTGTTTTATGTCAAAACACACAAAACAGCATAACCTTCATGGTGAGGTGGGAAATTTTTTCCCACCTCACCATGAAGGTTTATCGTGACCTAGAACGTGGAAGTGGACCAGAATCACATCCCCAAATACGCCGGGAACGCTGTTTCACGTTGTTTTACGTCGGTTCCCGAGATCTTGGGCTTCGATTTTAGCCCAAAAAATGGGGTACAGAACAGTATTTTGTTAATATCTGCTGAAGTTCTACACCAAATTAAACGGGAGTGGTCGCAATTTGTTGGTTCTGAACCCTTCTTGCTTGCAGTATTTGGTTGGTTTCTCAAATCGTCCTAATCAAAAAGTTATTAATGGTTAAATTTGAAAAAAGTCGAATTTTCGGGATATTCTGGGTGACCCAAAATTCGGTACCATAAAACACGTGATTTACCCAACAAATGTTAGTGTTTTAGAATCCCCAGTTAGTGGGGAGTCTCCCCATATATATTTTGTATGTGGTTTTAGGTAGTCCAGGTGGTCAATTTTAGCGAAACCTGACCCGTACTTGTCCCATTTAGTCATTTGGTACGGTACCTTTATGTTGGAATATCTCCTCGTAGAGTGAACCGATTTTTGATCTGTTTGTTGATTTGAACTCAGCGTGAGCCGTTCTTGAATCCCTGTAAATGGCGTTTTGTTTCTTTCAGCCGTTTTCGAGAAATTGGCCAGGACACATACCTCCATTTTTACCTATTCGTGTCCGGTACATTTCAGGTATGTACATGGAAAATCTCAAAAGTCGGTTTATAAACTTGACTCGAGATAAATTTCCGACACAATATCAGCTATTTTCTTCATTTTCAGCTCGACCAGTCGCCCCTGCAGCCAGGTAACGGAATTAAAAAACTTGCAAGATTCTTGCAAGAGAATTAAAAATCTTGCAAGAATCTTGCAAGTGAATCGAAAAACTTGCAAGAATCTTGCAAGATGATGGATCCGTATGCATTCTCTTGCAAGATCTTGCAAGAAAACTTGCAAGATTCTTGCAAGTTTTTCGATTCATCGGTCACTAGGGTTGACACATGAATACAGGAATGGTAAAAATAAGCACCTGTGCTTAAAATTTGACTATAGCAAAGATAGATCAAGTAATGATTACCAATTAATGATAGTTTTTTATTTTAGCTCAATAAAATTGAAAGAACGAATTGAGAAAAAGTTCAATTTTTGAAGAATTAGGTTTGATTTAATCTTATCCTAGAAAGATCAAGTAAGAAATTCTTGATCTGCGTCAAACAATCCCTAAAACCTAGCCGTGTTTTTACATTTTAAAAGAACATCCAAAGTACCTGAAAGGAATGTTTTCGTCATAAAAAGGAATGAATTTGGCGCCAAGTGAAATTTTGAAATCATGTGAATTACATTGAAGAGGTAAATTGCATGCATAATGGCCAAATGAATTGAAAGGTCTGTGTTTTTTTATTATATATATATATATATATATATATATAATATATATATATATATATTATATATATATATAATATATATATACATATATATATATATATACATATACATATACATATATATATATATACATATATATATATATATATATATATATATATATATATATATGTATATATATATATATATATATATATATATATATATATAAGGGCAATATCTTGAAAGAGGTTCTGTCAAGTTTTTTAATACAGATATGCAAATAAGAGTCGAAAATTACAATATATACTCAATTTCAATATAATTGTCTTGGAGTTTTTGATGCTCTGAACGGTTTCTCTCTGAAGGTCGACTATTTTGTTCTTGACCGTTAAAGGCTTCATCGGATGAGTGGTAGCAGGGCTGGTGAAAGTTTAATCTTAACTCTATCTTGATATGTCTCTCAGAGGACGCAGAATGCATTTCATGCATTGAACTTTTGATAAATGCGTCTTTTATGATGGTCTGATTGTTGCTTGTGCTTTTTGTCGAGACTTATTGATCAACATTTATTGATCCAAGAATAATGATCAAATTATGACCATTTTTATTATTGGCGTAACTCATTAGTGAGCAATAGTTATAAGAAACTCATGTAGATTTGGAACTCATATAAACTCATATGCATTCGTTTACTGCTTCTGACATTTTTTCCTGAACTGCTCTGCCAATTTGGCCGCGCATAGTCCCATTTTGTTGTTCCTGAATTCCCCTTGATAGCAGTGTTTATTGGTTTCTCAAGTCGGCCTACTCAAAAAGTTATTAATGTTTAACTTTGAGAAAATTGAAGTAAAAATTACATTTTTGAGGGCATGTTTGTTGTTTCTGAAAAGTTTTTCCTGAAGTACTATGTCAATTTGACCGGGCATAGTCGCATTCTGTTAGTCCTGAACTCCCCTTGATAGCAGTGTTTATTGGTTTCTCAGGTCGGTCTACTCAAAAAGTTATAATTGTTTAACTTTGAAAAATTTGAAGTATAAATTAAATTTTTGAGGGCACGTTTTTTGTTTGTGACGATTTTTTATATGAACTACTCTGCCAATTCAGCCAGGCATAGTCGCATCTTGTTTGTTCTACTCCCCTTGTTTGCGGTGTTTATTGGTTTCTCAAGTCAGCCTAATCAAAAAGTTGGCGGAAAGAACTTGTTTTATAGCATTGAGAAAGGAACTTAATGTTTTGTACTTTTATTGATATCTCCTAGATCACTGTATCAAAATTAGATTGTGAAGAAGCAATTTGTTGTTGCTAAACTGTTCTTTGTTGCCCGTCTAGTTTATTTTTTAAATCAAACTGATCATAAAGTTATTAAGGTGTAAATTTGAAAAAAAAAAAGAATTTATTAAACGTTTTTTGAATTGATGTAGTCGTTCCCGTATTGAGCGTTGTTATTACATGAAAATTTTGTTATTCAACCGTCTGTTGAGTTCCTGGAGCTATTTCAATCATAGAACAGGTTTTTTAGGTTTTGGATGGACATTTTGCATTGCTTCTCTTTAATTTCTTGTCTTTTCAGATACCGATTGTCAGGTTACAGCTTATTGTTTTATCGATATCACCTAAAGTACTTAATCAAATTCAACAAACGAGGTGGCATTATGTTTCTATTGATCTATTCCTGCTAGCCTTTTGCAGTCTTTTATTTGTTTCGGCCTGTGCAAATAACAATTAGGGTGTAAACTTAAAAAAAATATCATTTTAAGCGTTATTATGAATTTATGTTGTTTTTATTGTAATGAGGGTTGTTGTTACTTGCAAATTGTGTTATTTACGCTAGTGTCGGGTCCGTGAAGCTATTTCAATCAATAGTTTTTAGCAATTCAACAATTTTTCTATTTTCACGATTTCATCAAATTTTTGTGGATGTTGTTTTATGTCAAAACACACAAAACAGCATAACCTTCATGGTGAGGTGGGAAATTTTTTCCCACCTCACCATGAAGGTTTACCGTGACCTAGAACGTGGAAGTGGACCAGAATCACACCCCCAAATACGCCGGGAACGCTGTTTCACGTTGTTTTACGTCGGTTCCCGAGATCTTGGGCTTCGATTTTAGCCCAAAAAATGGGGTACAGAACAGTATTTTGTTAATATCTGCTGAAGTTCTACACCAAATTAAACGGGAGTGGTCGCAATTTGTTGGTTCTGAACCCTTCTTGCTTGCAGTATTTGGTTGGTTTCTCAAATCGTCCTAATCAAAAAGTTATTAATGGTTAAATTTGAAAAAAGTCGAATTTTCGGGATATTCTGGGTGACCCAAAATTCGGTACCATAAAACACGTGATTTACCCAACAAATGTTAGTGTTTTAGAATCCCCAGTTAGTGGGGAGTCTCCCCATATATATTTTGTATGTGGTTTTAGGTAGTCCAGGTGGTCAATTTTAGCGAAACCTGACCCGTACTTGTCCCATTTAGTCATTTGGTACGGTACCTTTATGTTGGAATATCTCCTCGTAGAGTGAACCGATTTTTGATCTGTTTGTTGATTTGAACTCAGCGTGAGCCGTTCTTGAATCCCTGTAAATGGCGTTTTGTTTCTTTCAGCCGTTTTCGAGAAATTGGCCAGGACACATACCTCCATTTTTACCTATTCGTGTCCGGTACATTTCAGGTATGTACATGGAAAATCTCAAAAGTCGGTTTATAAACTTGACT
>NW_027449241.1:0-32309 GCF_964194025.1 Convolutriloba macropyga
CTTATAATAAAATACTGTGAACAAATTATGAAATAATTTAGTAGACTAGCGGGAATATATTTATACGTGAATAATAAGAATTCATAACCTTAGTTATGATATATTTATGATTTTTATATAAAATAGAGGATAGATTGATAATTAAGTACACATACAGATTTCGATTATATATATATATATATATATATATATATATATATATAGGTAATCATATGTATCACATTTCCTCCGTGACAAAAAATTGAAATGTATTTACAAATGTAAAATGAAGCAACACCAAGAATCAAGAAGTTAAAACATAACTCAAAATAGGTTGGAGAGACGTCGCAAATGCTCAATTTAACTGACAATAAGAGTAAACTTGTGTATATGCAAAGCATATGTGAAGAATTATTGAAATGAGAAATAAGAGTGACAATTACAGCACCTTGAATTGGAAAATCCGAATAAAGTTGGATTTTCAGAGCAGATACATTGTAAAATGAAATTATGTAAATGAACAATTTGAGAAGCATAAATTAAATTGCACATACGAAAATGAGTGGATTCGCAGAGCGAGTACATGAATTAAAGTAAAATTGGAATAGAACAACAAATTGAATAAATTAAATTTGGTATACGCATTGAGAATTGGAAATACAGAACAAATACATAATTGAATAACGAAATTGTAGTCTGTTTCAGTTTTCAAAGTTTGAATTTTTTCATTAGATTTCATTTTCTGCAACCCACACCGACATTTCCCGTTCTTGCTCATACTCAAATTATCTAATTCTGGGATCCGATGGTGAAACTTGCCCAAATTGTAGATCAGGTCGAGGTGGTGACGGGATTCTTGACTGTTCGGCGTTTTGAATAAGGGCTACTACCGAATTTTCTGGTCTGAGGCTGTCTTGTCTTTCTTATTTTTTCGCTTCTTTGGTTTAGCTGAACTTGACGAGGACAAAGAACTTGTTGGGGATATATCCGCATCAGTGAATCCATAAAATTGAGGTCGGTTGCGCTTGCGGCCTTTTGTTTGATCGTCCTGTGCGGGGGGTATAAGTGATGACTGTGGGGCTTGTGAAGCGGGTACAGGTGGAGCCGGTACAATCGAAATCATTAGTTGATCTGGAGCTGGCACAATCTCTTGAAATTTATCGGAGATAACATTATGGCGTCTTTTGAGCTGTGGCTTTGTTTGTTTTCGTACCATCAGTGCACGCGATACATTTGAGTTTACAGACGAAACTACCAATGTAGTATCTCGTTGACGGTGCCTGATTTTTATCTCGCCCCTCTTTTGTTTTTTAAGGTCATTGCTGTGTTTTGCAATTGTTCATTTACATAATTTCATTTTACAATGTATCTGCTCTGAAAATCCAACTTTATTCGGATTTTCCAAAATTCAATGTGCTGTAATTGTCACTCTTATTTCTCATTTCAATAATTCTTCACATATGCTTTGCATATACACAAGTTTTACTCTTATTGTCAGTTAAATTGAGCATTTGCGACGTCTCTCCAACCTATTTTGAGTTATGTTTTAACTTCTTGATTCTTGGTGTTGCTTCATTTTAAAATTGTAAATACATTTCAATTTTTTGTCACGGGGGAAAAGTGATACAAATGATAACCTATATATATATATTTATATATATATATATATATATATATATATATATATATATATATATATATATATATATATATATCGAAATTTGTATGTGTACTTAGTTATCAATCTATCCTCTATTTTATATAAAAATCATAAATATATCATAACTAAGGTTATTATTAACGTAAAAATATATTCCCGCTAGTCTACTAAATTATTTCATAATTTGTTCACAGTATTTTATTATAAGTAATCATAATCTCGTTTATCATTCTGAATTCAAGTTGCTCTGCAAACGCTTCTACTTTACGCTCGTCAAAGTCTAGCTTGGATTTGCTCCGCAATTCCAATAAGTAAATTTAGCCACGCTCACTAATTTTCGTATTCGCTTCGCGATTCCAATATAATTTCGAGATAGTGTATTCGCAACACTATTACAACTCTATCCGCTAAATTAACTTATAACAGGCGCTCAAAAAAGATCTTTCCATACAAAAGCAGTATACCAACCGAATGATGTCAGATGTATGCTAGATTGGATATATATTCACTGATATACTGTACTGGACCAAGAATTGAACAAATGTTGTAGAGAGTTGTTGTTGACTCCAGAGAAAGTTTTTTTGATGTTTTGTTATCGGGGGGGGGGGACCAAATGCAAGTTTGATTGAAATGGTGACCCTGAAGAATAATTTCTGTTTTTGCAAATTAGGATTTAGGAAAGATATATCAAAAGTTTTCATTAAGTAATTGTGGGAGGCAATCAAATACATTTTCCAGATGTTTTTTCTCAGGGCCTCTCCTTGCAATTATTTTCTATCCAGGAATCATTATGTATGTTTTTTTCAGATAAAAAAAACCATCGCTTTCTGAAAATCCATCAATGTCTGTTAGTCCGTCAAATCCAGTTTTAAAGCAATAGGTACATGTCATCTCTCCCTATATTAGGTCACCTTCTTTGTTGACCTTTTCCTGTAATTTTGTGGGAATTAGTCTGGTTTTCTTTTGTTTGGGTTAGAATTCTCATGAAGTTTTGAACGTGCCACATGAGTCATGGAACATCAATATCGGATTACGGGACCCTATTATCGGATTAGGGAAAAACGTTCCAAAGCGACGTTCAATCGCACATTGAGTTGTAATAGTGTTGACCAAGTTACCCGAGAAAAGGGGGAAAAGGATTGCGTGACAGTCAGGCCCAGTTTCTCCAAAAATCCTGTCTGATCTGTTTTTGATCCGTCGGATACTAAAATGGACTCCGCCTCGGTGAGATAGCATATAATCCTGGAAACAGATTTACGCCTCTTCCGTTAGTCGAAAACTCTTGGATGTGGTTGATTTCTCTTCTTCAACCAGAACTCTAGAAGTGATTTTTCAACAATTCACATCGCAGATCACTTGTCCAAAATACAGCTTGCACTACCAGGGTTCCATAAGTACTGTGACTTATATTTTTAAGAATGCGACGGGCGTGTTTGAAGAATAATTTTGTGGGCACTTTCATTATTACAACTAAATGCTGTCATGGCAACGGTCGTATTATATAGTTTCCCATATCAATCAGTTTGAACAAAATTGACAGAATTTTTGTTTGGAATTTCTAGTTCTCCTGCATTTACAGTTTTTCTGTCGTTATTGGCTGGGGAGATTGACCTTTGTTGTCAAGGTTTTGCAAAACAATTTGATAATACTTAATTATTGAATTGTTTTCCTGGTGAAATGCAACTATCTTTTTGTTGAGGAGCCCACATTATAAAAAATTTCTGGCAATTTAGACGCTGGAATGCAAAAAGCCGGCTCTGAGGTGAAATTCTTGTTTAACCATTCTGGACGAGAATTTTGTTTAAAGTTAGCAATGTTTACGCTAGAAAAGTATTTTTGTGCGCTTGAATCTATTGTTGATTTTCCATAATTCGTTCTACTTTATCTCTAATGCAAGTAACCTGCGAAGCACCAAAAATCTAGTGCCGCTAGGTTGTCTACGGAAGTTTGAGGATTTTTACGATTGAAAACACGTCTACTTTCAATTCCAAAGTTGAGGTATAGCCAAAAGACTGACTTTCAATCCAGAACTGCCATGGTTTTTCCTCAAATTGAAATTGAATTCCTTCTTTGATAATTCATTGACATTTGTTCTACCAGTTCATGTTCTGCTCTGCGTACTTTGCGTTACATTCGCATTCTGATTTCGCTGAAGATCCTTGAATTGTCTTCTCGTAGAAACGAGCCCAAGGTTATTGATGAGGGGGGGGGGTGGGTTTCTCCCTAAAAGCGGGCTTAATTTTGTGTGTTCTGGTGTGACGAGTTTGTATAATTTGCGCACTACTCCGTGGTGCAATATAGACCACGGAGCAAAGGCACCGCACTAGGCAAGAGCACTAGACCACCATAAGCAAATTATTTGCGAGCTTTGCAAAGCGAAGTCCTCTATCGCTTAGTTTACTTCAAAAAATTGTAGAGTGGGAACAAGAAATTGAACTAACCAACCGTACTGAGATGCAAAATTGAAGATGTCGGTTGTTTGATTTACCAAGCAATTGAACAAAAAGTGAACTGACAATTATATCAGCAGATCGGAAAGTTAAACCAACAAAATAATGTACTGACAATTGAAATAACTCTAGGAAAATAGGAGGATAGGAAGATTAACTAAATTTAACATCAAACAAGATTTACTGCACTATTTTTGAGCCTATGTGTGACAATAGGCAAGGAAACAGTTTTGAGAGCTGCCAACAGTAAGCGTCAAACTATTTTTCGAAGCTAAGTTAGTGAAAACAAAAAATACATGGCTAGATACGGCTCACCTTTGAAAACTTCAACTCCTCTGTTTGCGATGCAAGGGAATGAATTCGACAGCGCTGATATGTTTTCAAAAAAAAATAACATAGCACCAAAACTAACGCTGGCAAGAAAAATTACCCAAAAAGATATATTTTTGCTTCAAAGAGCATATCTCTATGTATCGAACAGATCTGATTGTGATCTGATTGCTGTCTTCATCTTTAGCAATCCGATTCTGCGGTCTCAAACGGACCAGATCCGATTCTTCAATGTTTTCATTTTGTTAGTTGTGGGGATAGTGAATATAGTCTAAAACCAACTATTTATGATTTGAGAGAGTTTATCGTATCGCAAATTGGATCTCTTCCGTTTGAGCACACACAAGAAAGTACCCGTTAATAGACAAATAGGAGCCTTCAAATCCTATTTTTACCTATGAAAACGAACAGCCACAATTTGAAGATTATTATATTAATAACAATGCTGATTAATTTATTTAACCTTTTCAAGCATGTAGATATTTAACCTCAGGGTTATAGTCTGAGTTTCAAATTTTCATGTTTCAAAAAAAAGAAAACATCCCGCAAATCAAGTACCATGCAAAAGATGAGATCTTTTTGGCTAAAAATGTTAATGGATAAATGAGGTCAAATATAAAATCTATTCTGTTCCGACCCCCCCCCCCCTCAGTGATTTTATGCCCTGAGTTACAAATTATGGGTCTTTCCCATTATACCCCCTCGAGCTTAGTGGTCAGATTTATCTGTACTCAGGTATATCAGTTATAAACTACAGCCCCCCCCCAATCATGGTAATTACACCATAATGGGGGGGTATATAATCTCCTGGGGGGGGGATAATGGGAAAGACCCCAAATTATGTAATAACTCGTTAGCATGTACAAATGTGGGGTCTTTCCCATTATAGCCCCCCCCGCTTAGTGGTCAGATAACCTAAAGCCCCCCCAATCATGGTAATTATACCATAATGGGGGCTATAATTTCATGGGGGGGCTATAATGGGAAATACCCCAAATTATGTATTAACTCGTTACCATGTACAAATTTGCACCATGCCCTCTGTGTGCGTTCAAAAATGGTCTGCGTCATAAACGAGGACAAACGAAAACCTCGACCTGAGCACGTGCGCGCCTGGGGTAAAAGATATTTGTCCACTAAGCTGGGGGGCAAAAACAGAGCAGATTCAAAACAAATTAGGAGTCAAAGGTCACGTAAAATTAAAACGCGGCAAAAGTTTGGTTGTTGATCGCAACCGCGAAAAATCAATTATTCATCTCAAATTTGTTACACGAGACAAATTTCCCAGCTCTTTTTTTTTTGAAAATGAAAAGAATGAATTTTATTTCAGCCAAATATTTCCACTACATTGCCTTTTTGTCTGCAATTTCAACTGCACTTGGTTAGTTTTCGATTCTGGTTTAAATATTAACAATTTTGAAAGAACAGCTCTTTTTACGATGAAATATTATCGGGTCTTTCCCATTATAGCCCCCCTTATGGTACATTTACCATGATGGGGGGGCTATAGGTTATCTTACCACTAAGCTGAGGTGGGGGGGGGGGCTGTAATGGGAAAGACCCATAATATCTACAGAGAGCCTCGTGACATCAATTTTCCCATCTATTTTGTCCAACCCCTTCCCTTCCCGCGGGTGATTTTACGGGATCTTTAACGTTGGTGCGCACCCCACTCCCGCAGCTTCAAGGGTGCAAAATATTTGTACCCCCAAAGCCCAGACCCACGTACCATATTTTACATAAACTGCTTCCTATAATGAAAAAATTAATAGAAATAAAAAATTAAAGAATTTCACTATACTTTGAGATCTATTCTGTCCCCCCCCCCTCCCCCCCAACTTCTTTCATAACCCCCAGTTACAAATTATGTGATGTTATATAGCACGTTACTATGTAAAAGTAGTGCACCTAGGTCTGGGGGGTCAAAAAGCATATATTCCGACTAAGCGGGGGGGGGGCAAAACAGAAAGATCACATATGGGTTATAGTTGGGAAAATCATGCGCTAGTGACATCTAAATGTTGAAACTTGTAACTCGGTAAAAAAGTGGGGTCTTTCCCATTATAGCCCCCCCATGAAATTATAGCCCCCCATTATGGTATTATTACCGTGTTTGGGGGGTATAGGTTATCTAACCACTAAGCTGGGGTGGGGGGCTATAATGGGAATTACCCCAAAAATGCCTCGGCAACGTTGGTGAATACATTCGTTTGAATATCAATTTTTAGGTCTTTCCCATTCTGTTTATAGTCCCCACTAGGATAAAAGTACCACGATTTGGTGGTCTATAGTTTAAATACCCAAAATTTCTCGTTAGATGGTGTTTTGAGATATCCATATCCCACTTGCCAAAATTACTCACCCCGAAGAGTAAAATTATTTGTCAAAATTTTGTTTAAAACAGCAAGATCCGAAAAAAAACAAATTGATATGATTTTGGAATCAATTTTACTGCTCGATGACAATCGTTGCATTCCATATCAGTAAAACGACTACTGCTTGATTGTATCCATTCCAAACTCTTTCTCTGAAAATTTTCCTTTTGCCTGAAAATAATTTTAGTCGTTTACCAAATATATGATGCAGAAAACGAGACCGATACTATGTAACTATTGACTAGATTGCATTTTACTGACATTTTTGCACTTGGAGTTGAAGTATGTGAACTGTCTTTCCTGTGAGATGGTTTCATTGGTGGGAAGAAGCGAGCCTTGCTTGTTTTAATTTGCGAGGAAACTTTCTTATTTTTAATTTTATCGATATTGAAGTTTAACAGATTTTCCTTGCTCCAAACAGCATTCTCAAAATATTTTTACAAATGCAAATTTTTGTTCAAGTGCTGCTGATTTTTGTTTCATCCGCGTATAAATAGCAATTATTTTGAGTAGACGAATTTAAAAAACGGATATATATATATATATATATATATATATATATATATATATATATATGTGTGTGTGTGTGTGTGTGTGTGTGTATCTGATTTTTAAATTCGCCTGCTCGAAATAACTGTCAATGATTGCTTTTTTTACGCGGATGAAAAAATCAGCAGCACTTGAACAAAAATTTGCAGTTGAAAAATTATTTTGAAAATGCTTCTCATTGTTTGGAGCAAGGAAAATCGGTTAAACTTCAATATCCATAAATTTAAAAATGTGCAAATTTTCCTCACAAATTAAAACAAGCAATGCTCGCTTCTTCCCACCAATGAAACCATCTCACTGGAAAGACAGTTCCCATAAATATGCCATTAAAGCCCCCTCCGCAAGAAAATACAGCCCCCCCTATTATGCATTACCCTTGAATTGAAATGCATCTTTTCTATTGTAAATAAAACTTGCAAGGCGACGCATTTGAGATGTTCTCTTAGTTCCATGTTAAGATGGGATTCATTGCTATTTTTCTGACAAGTTGTTGTTTCGACCCCACTTGTGTAGGTGTGACCCCACATGTACTCAAACGGGTTTTTTCTGTTCAGTCAATTTTGCCCGATCGATATATTCATCGGAGAGAAATGTTAGTGGTATCATTAAAAAGCTCGCCCAGCGAAGAATTCGAAATAAAAAAAAATTTGAATTTCGAGTTATCGAGGTTTAACATTTTTTGTGAACACGGGATATTTGCATGATTTTGTTCACTTTGAGTGTAATTTTAATGTAAATTTAGATCTTTTCTTTTAAAAAATATTACTTCAAAATTATATTTCAGGCTACAATATTCAACAATTTTGGTGTTACTAATAAACGAAAGCCGATAAAAAGGCTTGTTCTGGTCTGATAACCGATTTTACTATAAAAGAAACGAATTCAATTCAAGTGCTGTTTTTTTTAGAAAAGTTTCCCGATCTTTCTTTGTTTTTTAAAATCACTTTTCATATCGAGGTTCAGTTTATGACAAAAAAGCTTTACCTTCAAATGTGGCCCAAACATTAAAAAAAATCGTTTTCAAGGAATCGCTCATGTTTTTCTTTGCTTCGACTCTGAGTTTTTTGTAATTTTCCTTGAAATTTTGACTATCATTTTTAGGTTTTACCAAAATTTTTAGAGTTCTATGGCACAGACTCATTGACTCAAAGTGCAATAGGTTAAACTGAACATATCTAGTGCTTCAAATTGACAACTAATGACTATTAAGATTTTTAAAACAAATTTTCGGATTTTTCTTCAACATTAACCATAAATTTATCTTCGTGATTAGTAAGTCAGCCTCAAAAATTACAGTATCTTCCATACAAGTAATTTCCTTCATAATGCAATCGAAATTAATCTGGTTAGCAGTATTATCTTCTAACTATTGGTCCTTCGACTCCAATGCCACAAGATTTCACAAAATTTTTTCCAAACTTTTGGATGTTTTCGTATTAATAGTTCTTTTTGAATTCTTATCACATTAAATTAATATTGATAGCTTCAACTGGCTTAGAAAAGACGTTCATTGATCATAGATAAAGTTTTCAGAGAAAAACGTATGGTTTAATTGGCTCGACACCGACACTTTCCTCTCATACCTTTCTACTGATTTTTTGGTTTTTGCTTAGATATAATGTCGCTTTCATAGTCATAAGAACTATTGGGATGTCTTATTGATTAGGTACGCTTGAGAACTATGCTTTTTCCTCCCATCGAGGCTTAACTGAGCGTATTTTTTGACATCCGTTGAAAGCTATTGAATTTAATGCAATCAAGACTTTAAAAATATTTTTTCGAAAATTTTTTTGAACTTTAACCAATCGTAAACTTATTTTGGTGAACTGTAAGTCAGTCTCGGTAATTTCAGGTCTCTTTTGTTTTCTACTTCAGCGAAAGTTTGTCTAGTTAGCGGTTTCATCTTCTAACTATTGGTTTTACGACTTCCATGCACGAATTTTTAAATTTTTTTTTTTAACTTTTTTAAATTTTTTTTCGTAATCCTAGTTCTTTTTGAACTCTTATCACATTGTCATATTATTGAAAGCTCCCGCTGGTTTAGTAAAGACAGTCAGTGGATCAAGGACAACGTTTTCAGAGATAAACTTATGGTTTGAATGGCTCCGACACTTTCCTCTCGCACTTTTCTGTTGAATTTTTGGATTTTGACTGTATTTGTTGTTGTTTTCATGGTCAGTCATTTGTTGTAACGTCTTACTGATGTCTTTCAGATGAATAAAAAACTTTTTCGTCCCCTTGAGGCATATTCTAGCATATTTATTGGCTTCCGTTGAAATTTATTGTTTTCAATGTTGATACTACGGGTTTTCTCAAAAATTTCCTGGTTTTAATGTATTTGTTCTTATTTATTGATTTTTCAAGTCATATTGTTAAAAAAGAGGAATCTCATTGTTGTTAATGATTTAATTGAAACTGGAGAAGTTTTTACTGAAGTTTTCAGTTTTTTAAAGGTTTTTCAGTCGACGCATTTCTCACTCATTTTTTTTTAATTTGGTGTTTTTGCCTGTTTTTTTATTCTTTATGTGGCCGTAAAATGCTGAAATTTCTCATCAGATTGTAAACAAACATTGAATGAGTTGTGTAACTCGAGGAAGTCAGTTTATAGCGAATAGTCATAAAGTTCTTGATATTATAGTTTTTTCAATTTTTTTTTAGTTTTTGCTGTTCTTTTCGTCAACTTGTAATTTATTCTCATCATCGAGAAGTGTCATACAATTCCTTGTAAATTAAAAACTAAGAAGTTTATTGGCATTGTGTCGTAACCGTTGTTTTGTTTGTGGTACAATAGGCGTTTTTTTATAAAGGTTATATGAGTGGTGTGTTTGTTTCTTTTTCTCTTCCTTTAGCACAATCGCGTAATGACAGATCCCAATGATTTTCAAATGTGGCCCAAATGAACTTATATTTTTAGTATTTTTTAAATTGAATTAGTATAAAGAAAACTGAAATAAAAATACATATTATTCAGATAATAGCTAATGATTTTAATTGCTTCAATAATTTGTGTTTTCGCAATTTGTTTGTGATTTTTTGAATTCTTCTGGTTCTTTCGTCCGTTTCCGTGGCTTAGTCTGACCAAACACAGGTCCCATTGCTTTCATATTTTTTTTTCTAATTTTACCAGACTTTTTTGTTATAAGCTGATGATTTTTAAGACTTTTGAAATTATTTGGTTTTGAATTGATTTGGATCGATTTTTGAATTTTGCCTCATTATTTCTTCTCTTTGTCGACTTGTTACCTAGTCTCATTATGGAAAGTTTTCATCTGCTGTTTAGTTAGAAAATTGTAATTTTGTGTAGTTAAGGTTTTATCTGATTGCATTTTGACGATATTACTAGATGCTTTCAAGTTTAGGTATTGAGTTTTTGCCTTGAAATTTTTGTTTTTGCCTATTTTGTTGTTTGTTTTTTTTCTCGTAGTTTTTTTAATGGTAGAACTCGTGAGTGTTGTAATGGGGCAAGGCATTATATAATTCAAAAAGTAGTTAGGTTTTGTAACATTTTTTTTCAAACATATGTTTTTTTTATCTCTTCATTTGGTTGACAATCAAGTCAACAATGTAGATGAGCTCGGGTCTGTACATCATGTGCAAACGCACATTAACGAGCCGCCTAGTTTCAGTTTTATGATCGAAGGTGGCCAACTTCATCTAATCATGTCGCTCAAGGCACATCGTTGATTTTTATGCAATATTCGAGATTTTTGAACATCAGATCCGTCAGTTTTTAAATGGCTTTAACTGTACTATATTTATAAAACCTATGCATAACAGTCAGAAGAAAAACAGTTTTCCGTTTCTCTCATCAAAAAGTGGCCCGTCAAAATATGGCTTGTTTTGACGATTCGCGACTACTTTTTGTTCTGAAAGACTGAATTGCGGCGCGGCTGTTTTGCCTCTACTGATTGCTCTAACAGGGGTACACTCGAGGGAGTCATCGATGGTCCAAAAATGCGGTCATAACCAAGGTGTGTACGTCCGGTGAATATCGTCCTGTGAATAAATGTTTGATGATATTGGTGGGCTCTGTTTACTGTCAGTAGTGGATAAAACAAGGGATTCAACCACCAGTAAAATTTGTCCCTTTCTCCTAACGCTAATCGCGCATGTCGAATCGGGACAAATTTTACTGTTTGTTGAATCCCTTGTTTTATCCACTACTATATATCAGCTCTATTTTCAATAAAAAAATCAATTAAAATCAAAAATAAAACAAAAAATTGAAAAATCAAAGCAAAATTTACATTTCACTCTTTAAGAGTGATTCACTCTTATTCGGAGTGATCCCCAGTAGAAAAGATCGCTCTTCTTCGCTCTTAAAGAGTGAATCCCTCTTTTTTGATACATTTTTATTTTTTTTATACTTTTTATTCCAAATTATCTATACTTTTCAATAAATTTATATTTTCTTTTATTTTTTCTATATTTATTCCATTATTAATAAGAAATGATTTAAAATTATAGTATTTAAATGAACAACTATCAGTGAAACTGCTTCGCAGATCCTCTGTTTGGCTAATAACTAAAGGACTTACAGCTCTAGGACTTTGCCAACTAGGATTAATTGTTTTATCCGTGAAGTGGTTACACCGATCAGTTATATTTCTACTAAATCCTCTAGTTAATTCTACATCTGGATGTTGTTTCTTTACATGAGCCCGTATCCCATCATATCTCACAACAGAAGTACAATATGGACAATTAACTTTAGCTGAAGTACAACTTCTACATGTATATTTACCCTCATCAAAATTATTTAGTGGTTTTATATAATTACACTTATTACAACATCTAGTTAATACTTCTGAGCTTGGGTTAAGGTTAGGGTTAGGGATAAGGTTAGGGTTAAGGTTGGGGTTAGGATCTGAGTTAGAGTTATAGTCATTGATAGAACCAGAACCAGAACCAGAACCAGAACTAGAGCTAGAACTGGAGTTAGAAACAGAACCAGAACTAGAACTAGAACTAGGGTTAGAACTAGAGTTAGAATTAGGGTTAGAACTAGAACTAGGGTTAGAACTAGGGTTAGAAATAGAATTAGAATTAGAATTAGAATTAGAACTAGAATTAGATTCATTTTTTAAAGAACAACCCCAATGGGGAAAAATCATTAGCACAAATACCACTTAATATTATATTACCACACATACATTTATCAGTTTTATCTTTATGATATGATTCATAATGATATTTTAAACAAGCAATGTTTCCATATTTATAGTTACACTCTAAACATTGTAAAAGCATTTTTAATAGATAAAATTATCAGTGAACGAGCTTTGCTCGTGGTTCTCCAACGAACTTTGTTGGTGGTTTATCAAACTGCTCAACGGAGTTGTTTTGCAAATTCGCAGATAATATTAGCTATGCTGTAGAATCGGTGTACAAACTTTGTGGATAATATTTAGCCATGATTTCAATTAAATCTTTAGAATTATCTTTAGATGTTATACACTCTGCTAAATATTTATTTCCTAAAGTATTGGGTGTATTAGTTTTACATCTCTTATCTAAAATCAAATCAAGGTCTAATTCTTTTTTATCATTAACAAAATTTATAATCTCTTCTCCAAACTCTTCATTATTTATATATAGTTTGTTTAAAAACCTTCCTCTCTTTCTATTCAAAATTCCCATCTCTTCATTGACGAAGTCACAGTTACACTGATCAGTATACGAACTTTGTTCGTGGTTTACCAAACTGCTTCCCTGATCAGTATAACTGCTTCCCTGATCTATATATTCCTCTTGGATCATGGAACCTGCTTCGCAGATCGAGGAATCGGACTTTGTCCGTGTTTCACCTTCCAACTCTTCTCCATATCCAACATTAACTAATGTATTTACTCTACTCAACATTGTGCTTGCTCCCATTGCTACAGTTCCAGCATTTCTTGATATTGAATCAGGTTAAAAACAATTAAATATAAATAAACCTGAGCCTATAATTCCACCAATATTTGATAAAATTTTCATACCCTTTCCCAAAATCATTTCTTTAGTTAGAACATCATTCTGTATTTTAATATTATTTAAAGTAAGAAGTTTATTAAAATAAAACTGATAATTATCATGATTAATAACCTTTCTATCTGTTGCATTAATCATTAGTGGTTTCATATATGCTATAAGTTTATTTATATCTTCTTTTTCTAATTCATCTTTTAAACTAAGAGCTTTTAAATCAAGGAAACCAACTCTCGAATCATATATCATTGATCTATTACTATTAATAATAAAAAAAGTTTTTTCCTTTTTATTATCTTTAATTATACCATAACGGAGTTCATCTGACATTCCATCTGTACAATTATAATGGTTACTATTTAACTCATTAATTATTTTATTGAAGTCATGTTCACATTTATATATCTCATTAAAGTTTTTAAATAGATCAGGTCCATTATAAGTTGGTGAGTAAATAGTATCACAACTCATTCTTGCTGTATTAATTATTTGAGCTGGTTTATGACACATTACAATCATTTGAATATTATAATGTCTACTTTCAGTAAAATAGTAAGCTATATCCTTATTTAACCTATCACCCATATCATCAAGTACTATTACAGAATTTTGAAATTTATGCATATTATTTTTTGTGATCATATTTATATCATATTTATTAAACCCAGTATAAAATTTATTAGACTCAGGATCTATCCAGTCTCTGTCATCTTTACACTCTATAACTATATTTTTAGCTTGATCAGTGAAACTGCTTCGCAGATCTGTGAACGAACTTTGCTCGTGGTTCTCCAATGAACTTTGTTCGTGGTTTACAAAACTGCTTGGCAGATCTTGGTTTTGGTCTTGATCAGTCAAACTGCTTCGCTGATCTTGTTCTTGATCTTGAAATTGATCTTGAACTTGATCATGGTATAAGTATAACTTTAAGTATTGTCTAATAAAATATGTTTTGCCTGTACCAGTTCCACCATAAACAATAGTATGTAATGGTGACCTTTCATAATCAAATCTAACTAGACTCCTATTCATAAATCCACCAAAGCTTTATTCTAGTTTTGTATATTTACTTGGTATTGAATCATATATTATATAACAAATTCCAATTATAATAATGAAAATAAAAACTGCACTACCTGTTTCCATTTTTATATAATAAATATAGATTTGATTTAGATTTAGATTTAGACTTATAATTAGACTTAGATTTAACAAATTTATTATAAAAAAATGCTCATCCTAACTTCTGAGGAATTCAATAATAAATTTAATATTGATAATAATGCTATGAGTGATATCAGAATAAAAGATATAGGTGAAGATATAAGTCTAACACCAATTGAGATTGTAATGAGAGATGATGAACCAGAAAAGGTACGTGAACCTAACTCTAACATTATTGTAAAACTACATCCAACTGAAGGTACACATTGGGTTTTAGTTATAAGAAGAGAAGGTGGTCCAACATATTACTTTGATAGTTTTGGTGTAGGAACTCCACCTTTATTTTTAGAAGAATATGTTGATCTAGGCTCTAATGAGAGAATACAACAATATGATGAATCTTATTGTGGGGCTTATTGTTTATATATGATCTATCTTATTGATAGAGGATTTAGAAATAAAAGTGCTTTGAATATTCTAGTTAATCAATGTAAATATCCAGGAATATATATTGAGTGTTTTTGTTTAAGTTGTAATGTTAATCAGGGAACCTGCTTCGCAGATGATAATGATAATGATAATGTTAATGATAATGACGTTAATGATAAGGATAATGTCATTGATAATGATAATTATAATGATAATGATAATGTTAATGATCTACGAAGTAGCTTTGCTAATAATGATAATGTTAATGATAATGATAATGATAATGATAGTGATAATGATAATGTTAATGATAATGTTAATGATAATGTTAATGATAATGATAATGATAATGATAATGATAATGATAATGATAATGATAATGATAATGATAATGATAATGATAATGATAATGATAATGATAATGATAATGATAATGATAATGATAATGATAATGATAGAGATAATTTTATATATCTCTTTGATGAAAAATATCAAAGGAGTAAATCTAATAGGAATAGCAATAGTAATAGCATTAGTAATAGTCCTACTAATAATATCCATGAAGCGGTTTCACCGATATCTGTAAACATAAATGATGATCTATATTCATGGCTAAATGATGATGATATAATTACTGAAGCCGCATTCCCAGATAACTTTAGATGTATAATATCTGGTCCTAGTGAATGTGGTAAGACATTCCTATTAAAAAAACTAATTCTAGCTAGTATATACTTTGATAAGCTATACATCATTGGACCTACTGGTGATCAGTACCATGGTATAGAAAGAATAAACCCAAAAGCAGATGTTGAATTTATTAAAGATATAAAAGATTTACCATCTCCCGATAAACTACCCAGAGACTTAAAGAAATTAATGATATTCGATGATGTTAGAGCCAAAGAACCAGTTTTTATTGAATACTTTTGTAGAGGTAGACATAATAACTGTAATATGATATATCTTAATCAAAACCTGTTCTCTCTGGATAGGCAGAGTGTTAGAGAAAACTGTAATCTATTTATTTTATTTGAACAGAGAGGTAGAGTCCTCATATCTATATATCAAGATTTCTTTAATAATGTTGAACTTAGTTATAATGATTTTGCTAATATATGTAATAAGGTATGGAAAGAGCCTTATAATTATATTGTCATCGTATGCTCTACAGTCATTAGTTGTATCAAGCGATACAATAGCTCTACCTCCGCGAACAATTCTAAGTTCTCGCAAACCAAATTTCTGATAATGGATAGGATTTTCTTGAAATTGTCCTGTGAATGCCGAATTGGTGTTCATCGCAATAGCTACTCTTCTGATTGGATCATTGTTAAAAACATTTTCCTGAATAAACTGGTTCTGTCCTGAGGGAATAATAAATGTACGTGCAATGGTTTCCATAAAGTTGTAACAAGCAGGTTGATGAGTTAATTGGTATTTGATAGTCTGGTGATACACTTCGTTAACAACCACGCGTCGTGTAAATAAGGAACAGTCAAGAACCTTAAGGGAAACGTGAGGATTGTAGGAAATCATGTAAAAATTAGGTCTTGCACGAATCAATTTCAATCTTTCTTTTGTATTTGGAAGCAGTAACTTTTCACATTGAAACGTAGTAAGTGCTTCCATTTTTCAGCAGAAGTTCTTCCTCTCGGTCTATAAACGGGCTCTTCTCATAATCACTAGGTTCTTTTTCAAATTCGTATCCATGACAAGCCAAAATGCCTTCATTATTTCTCGTTGAAGCATTAAATTCATTGGAAATTAAAGCCTTGTGTCCATAGAGACCATTTGAGTTGTACACTTGTTGATTGTTCAGATACACTTCACAGTTGGAGAAGATTGAGTGTAAAATATTGTTGACATGAGTTAGATAATGTAAATCGTCATCTGTGAAAGACATACCCATATCTGGTTTTCCATGCTCATCTTTTTTCATAAAGTCATCAAACAATCTTCCCTTTTGTAGTCCGACTTTGATTTGAAGGTGGATATCTCTCATATCAAGATAGATGCTTCTATCTGTTTCAAATTCAAATTCAATGCTGGTTTCATCCAGTGAAGTACTAGGATACACTTCTTGAACATGAGAAGACTCAATTGGTTCCAAAACAGGAATTTTGTCAAAAATCTCCAAGCAGGAGTTTGTAAAGTGTCCATATCGAAAATTGGAATCGTTTGTTGATCTAGAATTCATTTTAGATTAGCAAATATATCTTTTCTCGTTCGACGACGTCGACTGATTTTTGGAGGTGATCTACGAATAATGCGACGTTTTCTTGTTTTTCCTGCACCTAGCTGTTTACGTAAAGTTTTCTTTCCAACATCAGCAGCGACAGATTTGAGTTTTTTCTTCCCAGTCAAAACAATTCCAATTTCAGGAACAGCCATTTCAATTAAATCAGCTCCCACTCTTTTTGCTGCTGGGACAACATATCGTCTCAAAAACGGAATTGCTGTCCTCCCAATTGTTTGCGCTAAAGCTCCAAATCCCCTACCCCTTTGTCTGGCATATCCGCGAAAATACGGTAAATCACTATCAGCAATCATTTTTTACAGGCTTAATTCTAAAAATGATTTTCAGAAGTTTTTCTAAACTTTAGTACTGCTCTAGTTACTCCAACAGAGTTGAATGTACTTTTTCACCATAAGAGTCTCGGAGCTCTAATTTTATGCTGTGGAATGAATTTTTCAGAATTTTTTTACACTGTAGGTTTGGAAAATTTTGATAATTCATGTATTGGCCAGTTGAGATGATGTCTCCATTCTTAACCTTTGATATAAAAGGAATGCATCATAAACGAGCAGCTTTTGTATCACCCACAGTGTTTTATTCAACAATATCACTATATATCATCCATGTATGTATTCGTACAATGTCATAAGGGAACTTGGGAAAATGTGGACCAGCACCACTCATGAAAACACCCATCCCATAAACAGCTTCTTCACATCCAAAGACATGACAAAGATCAGCACTAAATATAACAAGTAAAGAATTCTCATTGGGAAGACTCAAAGAAATTCGCTGTGTAATTTTGTTAACGTGTAATCTGATTGGTGTTTTTTCATACTTTTCTCGTTCCTGAACTTTTTTGTTCATTTCGTTTACAATATCAGAGATCGAAGGATATAGACCTGGATCAAGTGTGTAATAGTCTGATGGTTTTGTATTCGGTGTTGCTTCATCTAGATAGAAAAATTTCCCTTCCGTGATGTTTTGGTACAAGGAAGGATAAGATAGTTCTGTAATTGCAACCTCCCATTCTCCTTTGAGGTTAATTTGTTCCGGAAGAAAGTTTGTAAAAGAACTTAATGTATTATTTGGATAACAATCAAAGGAAGCATTCGAAACCAACTCTACAGTAAAAGAATTCATATCTAAATGATACACTTTGCAAGCTCTTGTTCATAAAATTTGCCTAGAATTTCATCACCTTGTTCTCCATGAAGGTTATAGGTTGGTGGTTTTAAAGTCGCAATTTTAACAATTTCAAAAATTTCACTTGTGATTTGAGACTTGTAACCTTTTCTAAATGGGATATCGTACTTGGAGATTCGAACTTTGTCTCCAAGTTTAAAGCGTGGTTTTTTGTACTCAATAATAGGGTTTTTGTAAAAAATTACAAAAAATCTGAATTTTTAACGTTTTTGGGGGATTTACCTATAGATCTGTTAACTCTTGTATTCATAGTGTTAACAAAGCTATCCATTTTGTGAACGTATTTATCGCCGTTTTCCTCCATGTAGCGATAAATAATGTTTTTTAAAGATCTAATTGCTCTTTCTGCTACAGCAGCTTTTGTTTCACTTCTTGTAGAGTAGATTTTGATGTCTCAACTCTTGCAAAAATTTTTGAATTCTCCCCCGAACTCAGTACCTTGATCAACCCAAACTCTATCAGGTTTAGTGTTCTTCCTTAACATTTTTTAAAGGCAGCTACAGCATCAGAGGCATATTTTGACTTCATTGATTGAACACGGACCAGGCGAGAAAAGACGTCAACACATATCAATAAGTATTTCACACCGTTATTAAAATCAGACAGTTTATCCATAAAAGCCTAATCAAGGCACCAAATCTCATTGATACGTTTTGCAAAAGCAGGTAATCTTTTGAAATGTCGAATTGCTCGCCTAAATTTAGTGTAAGAATTCTTTCTGTATAAAAAATCAGTAAACTTCTTCTTTGACAACGCACTGGCTTTCTGAAGGTTTTGAACTGAACCATATGCGGCTTTTCCTTCCCTGTACAACCTCTGTAGCTTGGCTTTTTCGGATTTGGAAAGGGATCCAGCTTCCTCGTTCTTTGCTTTTGGCATCTTTGTTTAAATTTTTATGTGGATTTATGCCGATTGCGTCAAGAATTGTGTAATAAATATCGGGACATTCAACGTTTTTCTTCTTCAGAGCGTATACAAAATTGACAAATGCAACGTTTGTATCTCTTCCGTCTAACAAAATGGAGTCAGAAATGGATAGTTTAATGCGAGGTGAATTTAAAATTTCATTGATAAGTGATTCGTTGCTAGAAGACTTTGTTTTAGCGTTAACTTTTCTATAAACAGTTTCCAAATTTTTTGGAACCGAATCCTGTTTTTCGTTTTATTTGTCCAATATTTGAGGTGATAACCTGATTTTTTGATCATAAAGTTGTTGAGGAATCAAAACAAACTGATCCATTTCAAGAGAGACGATTAATGATTGACGGAGTTAAAATTGATATAAGACTGATGCCTTTTTTGGAACTCCTACTGAGGCTTGTTCTTTTTAAAATAAGTAGATGAATTTCTTCTCTGAACTTTAAAACTTCTTGTTTTTGAATTTATCTTAGCTCTCCTCTTAGAAGGTTTACTATGCACTCGTTTAGAAACTGGATAAAGTCTTTGGGACAATTTTTGAGAATAGTCATTTTGAAGCTCTGGGAATATTTCTGGAACGCGATCAGAGTAGAGAGATGTTGTGTGCTCATCGTTCAAAAATGTAATCTGTTGCTTGCTTTGATGTAGGACAAATAAAGATGGTGTTGAACCACTGTTAGTACAGTATCTCAGAGAGTCGACTGTTTTTGGAGTCAAGTCAATAAGTAAATGACCATAGGGAACTGAAGTTGCTGTTGCTTACCAGTGTTTTAGTTGAGATCCCAATCCCAACTGTTGACTGAGCGTGTTTATTTGTAAGACGTCTCTGGGTGATTTGAATAAAACAATATGGGTGTTCTGTAGTTCAATATCCCTTCCTAGTCGACTTTGATGAAAGGATTGTCCTTTATGTACACTGTACTTAAACCTTTATGTCTACCAGCAGTAGCTATTTTTACAAATTCTTGAGAACTAGAAATTTCTTCACAAGAGTCGTCAAAAATAAGTAAATACTTTGTTCCATTACTAGGTAAATTTTGTATCAACTCAAAATCAACACCTTGAACGAACTCAATGTTTTTTATATTTTTTGACATTAGTCCGTAAAGAGATTGATAGTGTTGATAAAAATAGTAAATTTTGTCAAATTCTGGTTGAAAAGTTCCAAAAACTAACCAATCATGGATGAGTTGGGATTTCCCAGATCCACTTGGTCCAACCAATGAAATAAAAACTCGTTCCTTTGTGGAAATTATTTTGTTCATAATTTTGGAGAAGGTAAAATATATCCAACTGTACTCGACAAAATGGCGATCCAAACTGTTGTCTCCTCACAAGTCTCAGCTAATGTAATTCTTACGATACAACAAGCTAAAATCAATAGTATGACAAAGAACTGGGACAAAAAAACTACTAAAGACCGGTTACACGTCTGTCCAAAACATTTCCAAGATTGACGTTCTTGGTTATTGTCATCAAAGGCAAAATTACCTAATTGAAGCCCCTTATCAGTGTGATCAGTCATTTATACGCTATCTTCTTCCCTAGGGATAAAGGAACGGAACTGTGCAACTGAATTGAAACGTAAACAACGAAAAAAAATGCCAAAAATTAATAAAAAGATAAGTGAACTAAACATAACACACAACCAAATTATTGTTCCCTCAGATGAATCAGTGAGAAAAAGCATCAAAATTGAAAAAAGTACCAAAGTTAGGAGCAAGACTATGAAAGAATAATAAAGTTTGGGAACACAGTATTTGTAGATATTTTTTGACCAACTCATTCTCTTATACTAATTTCAGAACAAAAAAAATTACAAATAAAAATGATAAATTACAATCACAAATACAAACATTAAATATTATCAAAAAAATTTAAAGTCCATATCCCATAAACGTAAGCCTTCTTTTCTGCACAATGAAGAGTCTTCTTGTGTCGATAGGGGTAGTTGCTGCAATTCAATTCAACATCCTTGTTTTCTAATAGTTTGGAAGCCTTCGGACAACCAAGATCATCAAGATTTTCCACATCTTTACACAAGTAGGGTGATAAAATTTTGCATTTTTCAAATCCTTCAGCAAAGTACTCTGTTGTTGGTGAGCAATGTTGATGTATAATAAAAGCCAACTCAGAATAATCAAGCTTTCCATTGTTCCAATTTATACCGTGCATATTTTTTGTATTCCATTTTGCTTGAAAAGTCGGCTTGTAGTCTTTAGGTGGGATAAAACTGTATCCAAGTACAATTCCGTCCTTAAAGATTCCCAACTCTTTGATAACTTTTCCTTCTAAGCATTCAATATCTAGTACAACGAGAGGCATTCTTTCTTCTGGGATGATTTTTCAAAAAATGATCAACAGTCTATTATTTTGAAAATACGTGGATGACAAATTTTTATAAAGATACAAAAGAACAGACCAGTAATGTGACCCAAGAGACATGAGCTCGGAAATTGAGGTAACATGTAACAATAACCGGTCCTTGGTTTGTAGTTGCTTTAACCGCTCCAGCAGAATCGTGTAAAATTGCATGTAAACGAAACACTTTCGATCTTGCTAGGAAAAAGTCCAGAATTGAATTACCGTATCCAATAAGTCCTCCGTGGGGGAAGTTTTGGTCAATTTCCTCCGAATTAATGTTTTGATCCCAAATTTTACATGCAGCCAGGAAACAGTTTTTTCGTTTTTCGTTGTTGGGAAACATTGGAAAAATACTACTGTAACAATTAAAAATGTTTAGAAGTGTGACAATATCCATCAATTATTTTCTTTATTTATCTAAAGTGATACTGGTCTTTTTGAAAGTCTCTACATAAGAAAGAAGGTCAGGAAGATGTTCCAATAATTTTTTGTATTCCTCCTTTTTTAGTTCAATTTTTGTCAAAAAACTCCATTGAACTCCGTTCCAACGATGTTGTGAAATGGAAATTTCGTGTTTATCAGATTGATATATTAAAGTAGTGCGTCGTAATCCGTTATGAATAACCCACTTTAGTTCTGAAAAATTGGACTCACGGTCAAGTTTATCAATTTTGGGAAAATTTAGAGCTTCAAGAACTGTATAAGAAGACTTTTTTAGTTCGTAGTGAAGTCTAACGTGGAATACTTTAGATTTATTTCTTAGACTCAGAAAAATATTTCTGGAGGAACCAATATTCCAACTCATTTTCAGTTTGAAAAAAAGAAAAATGATTCAAATAGTATGAATTAAAAAGACAAATACATTATAAAATTACACATTTATTGAAATGTACATTGTTGAATATTAGAAAAGTCCTTCAGATTTTGTATCAACTCCTTGAATTCATCCAGAGTGTAGCTGACATAAGTCACTTGTTTGAACTCGTTGTTCTCCTTTCGAAAAAAAGTCGAATTTGTACATAAGTTGAAGCTGGGTTGTCCTTGATGTATTGGAGGAAAGTAACATAGAGTCTGCGATTTCCTCCAATGCTAATCTCTCTCACTTTGTGACACTGTTCCAGCACGTGTTCCATTCCTATGTTTTTGTCGAATTGGGGTTGGTTTTCTCTCATCTCCAGTTCTCCATTGAGAAGATCCTCCTTGAGGAAGCAGAAATTCTTAAACTCATAGTATCCAATTCGCAGTTGCTGCTACTTTTCAAAAGTCCCAGAATTGTCTTTTCTAAAGAATTGGAAGGTTGGTTCAGTATAAAGTTGTCCGTTTCTTGAAATCTGGGACATAGTAAATCTCCCAAATCTTTTTGAATTGGAACCAAAGTCCATATAAAAAGGAACCGAATCAGTCCCTGGTTTTGGTGAGGATTGAGTGTACATTGAAGGAGCACTCGAAAGAAAAGGTGATACTTAAGAGAGAGACATTTCAACAACTTGAGCTTAGAGTGAAAGAGAAAATAAATGATGTATTTGTACGCAATTCCTCTCAATAACTTGAAATTTCCTTTTATGGTAATGACGTCATGTATACCCCCTAAAAGGTATGCTAAATGACGTTATTTCCTTCTAGGGTAATTTATTCGGAAATCTTGAGGTTCGCAAATTTTTTAACCAGAATTTCAAACGGATCCTGGTGTTTAGCTCGTCTGTGTTGCATTAAAGAAAAATAGTGCTTGAAATATTTTGAACAAGTATAACAACGAATTTTTTTAGCCTTCTGTTTCTTGAACTGTATCATTTCGAAAATGAGTTTTTATGGAAACAGAACTTGTTACCTCTAAAAATAGAAATTACGTTACGGTAATTTTCGTTTCCATATATAGGTTCTATAGTGTTATCCCGATATAGAAAGGGCAGCAATAATGTGTGAGGTTTTACCTCAATTTTACAGAGATTTTAATGACAAGACAATATTCATTTCTGTATCAGTTAAGGAGTATAAACCTTATCTACTCACTAAAAAATACTCCGTTGCTACCCATAATGACAACTTTTGTCCATTAAAGACTTGTCGCTACCACATTATTCTCATTTCATCCTCAGTGAAACAGATACTAGAGAAAATGGAAAATTTGTCTTATGTTTATCAAACAGTTGATTGCTTGTACACACTCTATAAACATCAGTTCTTTGGTTCCATTATAGAAGAGTCACGAGTGGTCTTTACTCAGTTAACCAGAGCGGTAGAGCACAACTTGGAGAATAAGTACGTGGAAAAAGTGCCCAGTATCTCCAAAAAACGATTGAGCAGAAAGAAGTTCAAGCGTCACCTTCTACGCGCTGAGCAAAGAAATGCGAGTACTCAAAACTTTGGATCATCTTCTCTAGATAGGGTGCATTCCCTTAGAAATTCAAAGTATGAGAGTGAACTTATAAAGATTGCTGATTGTTTGTTAGATGGACATGGCATAATTGATAATCCTCTTTTGTATCTTGAAATTAGAAAATAAAGTATATAATTTCTTGCTTGTGATTTGTATTTACCTTTATAATTTAAACTAACTTATTGTTAAAAATCAATTTTTCAAAAACTTTTCTTACAAATCAAAAATTCAAACAACTTTTTTATTAAATATCGAAAAATTTTTCAACCTTTTCTCTTAAAAATCGAAAATTTTTTCAACAATTTCTGTTAAATATCGAGTTTTGAATTGAAAAAGTTTTCTTGAATGTCGAAAAAATTTTCAAAAACTGTCATTTAAAAACGCAAAAAATTTTCATTTTTCTTCATTTTACGGTATGATTTTGCGCAAATAAAAGAAATTTTCTTTACATTTTAAAATGACAACTTTCGAACTTGTTTTGTTTCAATAAATATCAATTTTTAAAACAAAGATTTTTATTAAAAATTGAAAAAGTAATTAAGTTTTTTTCTTAAAAATCAATTTTTAAACGACCGTTTTTGTTAAGAAACAGAATTTTTATCAAATTGTTCTTAAAATTTTGACAAAAAAAATTGCTGTGTTTTTTTCAACATAGCTTGCATAGTGTTTGTAGTAAAGAAAAAGTTCAACTTAAAAAGAAATGAATTCAAACAAAAGTATAAATACACCACAAGTAATTCAAGTATAAAATTTACAATATCAGGTTCATTCAAAAAGAGTTCTCACAACGTGATCTGGCAAGTTTTGAATCTCATTGCCAAATGGACGGACTCTTTCAACGATTGCTGGAGGCTCTGTAGGTCGAACACTGATGGGGGTTACCGGAACCTCATCAGTCAGCACAATGGGGTTGTGAGCTGTTCCGTCCTCCATGGAGGGGGTTGTCATTGACGGTGTAGTTGACATATCAGTCGAACCATAATACTGAGCTGGATCGAAGTTTTCCAGATCGTTAAATGACCACGTGGTGCTAGTATCGACACTCAATTCGCTTTGTTGACTGCTGCCAGCATTGCTCACTATCTGGAGAAGGCTGCTTTGCTGCTCTGGACTGGATACTTGACTTGTCTCGGGTGTATTGAACCAGTTGTTGGGAATCTGTCCTTCCTCCCACGGAAATGTGTACTGAATGCTTCCAGCAACGTAGTTGTCGGGAAAATCTGTTCCGTTAACGTGAGGGTAGTGATGCCCACTGATCACAGCAACTTCGTGGCCCATTGCGTGAGTTCCAAGCTGATTCTCCGTGATTGGAACCTGTCCCTGATGATATGTGTCAAACTGTTGTCGCTGGTGCTCAATAATGTGCCACACTGTGATAGGTAGGTTTAGAATTGACTCGTAGAACCCATTCGATAGGTCTCTGATGCTGATCCGAGCAGTCTCCTCTGTGAAAGAAACTGAGTAGAGAAGGCTGTTGTTCTGCACTGTAAATTCCATTTCTCAATGAGGTGAGATTAGATGAGAGTTTAAAGTAGTTGAGACAGAGGTGATGTTGATTTTAGAGAATAGAAAGCAAGTGATGCCGGGTGAATTTTTCAGCTCTATTTATACTAAACTCCAACCAATGAGAACAAAGTTTCCAAAAAGGGTAAAGTTTAGCAGAAAAAGTGACGTTATTTTCCAGAAAAGGAAATGCCTCAGTTGTAAAGTTACCAAAGAAGGAATCAACTCATAGAAAATCTAACATTACTATCCGAAACATGTAAGCTCAAAACTGAATAGTGACCAAAAAGGTACTTTTTACACGTGTTATCCTAGTTAACAGCCAAAGATGGATTAGAGGAAATGAGTTGACGTAATTGATCAAAAAAGTCAAGCTTTGATAAATTCTCTCCGTCTCGTTAAATCTCAAATCGATCTCGGAAAATGTTCCAAATTTGGAACTAAATTTTTGTATATAAATGTTGGGGAGTCGTATTCCAAATCGTAGTCTTACCCCCTCTGCATTGTAGTCCTTGTAATAATGAAAGAACAGCGCACTCTGCAGAGATGAAGTAATTGTTACTGGTTCAGGAATTGGGATATAATTAGATTGAGACAAATTTCTGTACTGTTCCATTATCTCTGGGACAGAATTCAACATGAAGAGCATTTCATACTTGTTGATGTGTAGTTCTGACGATAAATCGAAAGATTGTTTTGTTATGTAGTCATCATACTCGAATTTTTTTATAGAAAAGGTTGCATATTCAAATCCTTTACTAAATCGGATAATTCTGTTGTTTTGAGTAAAAACGTCCAAAAAATTGTAAAAGAAATAAGAGTCAACATCAATTTCGTCTACTCTGTAAGCATCAGCGATTCCTTCCTTTCTTTTGTAAATTTTTTCCAAAAGTTGTAAGTGATTTTTGATCAACATTTTTCACAAATGAATACGGTATCAAGTAAAACTCTGTTAATATAAAAGAAAATTAAAAAAGAAAAAGCAATGCATAAAATGAAATCGTTTATCTTGAGAATTAGATTTCTAAAGCTGAAGTCTGATTGGGCGGGAGGTTCTATTACAACAACATTAAGTTGTACAACTTAAACTTGTTCTTCAATAGTAGATGGAAACTTTTTCTTGATCTCTCTCTTGTTGTGTTGGAAGCACATTCATTCACTAGTTTCTATTTTCAGTTAAACTAAATTTGATCTCAGGCAGTAAATTTCATCAATATTTGAGATACAAAATTTTGGACTAAATGTATACAAAATACTGTAACAATCGTGAATTTTTAAAGAATAGTTTTCTTGTTGTAATTTCTTTGGGGAAATAATCTGTATGGAAAAATTCAAGTAAAGTTTAACAAATAAGAGTGAGGAGAAAATGAGAAAAGAATGTTTAGTTCGAATTTTTTGCCACGGAATGAATTTGTACATTTAAACTGAAAGCTAGTTAATTATATGCAGAACTGTCGCAATTAGAATCATATCAATCTTCTAGAATGTTCTGACATGACGCCTGAATCTAAAAATAGAAATGACGTCATTTCCATATATGGAAGGGATGAGTCATCATCGAGTACCTCAAAGTTACATAGCAGCTTTAAATCATTATACTTTCTGTTTTTTCAGATTCAGTTGCTTCGCAATTTACCTGAATTTTACTCAATTCATATTGAACTAACATAACAATGCCTGCTCTCGATAGAAATCTCCCAGTGAAATGCACAAAGTGCGAAAAAATGGTGGTGAAAAAGCATATGGCCAGACACAAACAGTCTTGTGATAGTGGGACTTTATCATGCCCCAAATGTCTTTTTTTTACAAAGAAGAAGGAAGACTTGAAGTATCACCTTGCCAAGCATCATGCCCCAAAAGATGTTAAGCTTAGTACTGTGTGTACTGTGTGCTTGGAAGAGTTCCCAAGATTTTATTCTCTCCAACAACACAAGAGGAGAAAGCATGGAACTTCGACAAAAGTTGGGACCAAATCGAGTGAAAAGCTCAAAGAAGTCCTAGAATCAGAGGAGCTAGACCAGAACAACGAGCAATTGCAGCAGGAACTTAGTGCTTGCCAGCACTTTTTTGATGATACGGAAATGGAGAATGGGAGATATCGAGTGTTTAACTTCAAGTTGTCCAAGCTCGATCCCAATGAGATCAACGAGAAATTAAAAGAAGTTTTCGAAAAATTAAATTGTGTTGCCAAAGTGAATCTGGCTCTTGGTTTTATCCTGCGCAATGTGAACACAGATGAGTATCGATACTTTTATGCGCATGAGAACAACAGTTTCTTTGAAAAAACCTCATTTGCTCTGTTCAAAAGGTGACTTGGTTTATCTTCAAGACAGAGTAGAGAAAATGGATCTAGTGGAGACGTGTGCACAGGAGAGGGAAAATAAAAAAGTGGCGATTTGCTTTGACTACTAACGTAACAATATTTTGCGCTCTCCTAAAAAACATTCCAATGGGATGTATCGATGCTGTTCTTCCTGAACAGTTACTTAGACGACCAGATGTGAATTGTCTTGTATCGAATGGTTACGGCGAGACCTACAAAGATTATCTTTACCTGTTCAGAGCTATAGCTGTTCACTTGTACGGATCATCTGAGTTGGAAACGAATGCAGCAAATTTGTTTAGTGCTTTTCTTTATGAATCCGGACATGATGCAATCAACTTCAGGGGAGTATCAATCGATCATCTCGTGTTTGTTGAAAATGCGATAAAGCATAACATCTTTATATATGATATTGATATAGAAGAAGGAGAATTCGTTGGAGAACTTGCAAGAAGAAGTGTTGAAATGTACGAAAAGAACATTAATTTACTGCGATACAACAACCATATATGCTACGTGGATGATATTAACACATTCTTTAAACGATTCCGTTTCCCCAGTTGCGATACATTTATAAAGTACGTAAGTAATTTCAACCGTCATGTAAAATCCTGCAAAGACAGAGTACAGCATATTTATCCAAAGAGAGTGTATGCTCTGCGAGAAACTTTGTTTGATAAACTCGATGCATTTGAAATTTCCTACAACGATGATCAAAAATTGTTCAAAAACTTGGCTATTTTTGACTTTGAATCTATCTGCGTTCCCACTGAAGAGTTAAGAGATACAAATACAACTACTTGGATTGGAAAACATGAGCCAATATCTGTCTCCATTTCCTCCAACTTGATTGAAGAACCTGTGTTTCTATGCGACAAAGACCCTAAGAACCTGATTGTTTCTTTTGTCGAAGCTCTTGAGGAGTTCGCTAACAAGAGTAAAACCGAAATGCAAACAAAATTTGCATCAATTCAAGAGATAATCGAGAGCCGAGTTAAAGCCATCTTTGAAAAATTGAACGAAAGGAAAGGTCGCACAAATCCTGCTTTTGATTTCGAAGATGAGTGTATTGAGGAGGAGGAGGAAGCTGATATGTCTACTCAGTTCCTACAAATGCAGAAAAATCAACTTTTGGACTTGCAACAACACTTTGAGCTTTATATCAATACATTACCTGTATTTGGATTCAACAGTGGAAAGTACGATTTGAATCTCATCAAATCCTACCTTCTACCTTATCTCATTCATGAACGGGATATTCAACCTACAGTTATCAAAAAGGCAAATCATTTTGTTTCCTTCAAGTTCGGTGACGTGCAGTTCCTTGACATTCTGAATTTCCTTGGAGGAGCTACATCTCTCGATTCATTCCTCACAGCTTACAAGACAAGCGAGACTAAAGGTTTCTTCCCATATGAATGGTTCGATTCTCCAAATAAACTTGACACACCTTTTCTAGCCCCCTATGAATGTTTCTTCAGTAAGCTGAAGAATCACAACCCTTTGGAGAAGGAATTCACTGACTATACTAAATTGCTGATCAGTGGACTATCTCAACAAGAAGCTCTGAAAAGATTGAGACTGAAAGAAGTTCCCCCATCTGGAGTCGACAACTACAATTACTTGAAAGTGATTTGGGAGGAAGAGCAAATGTCTACATTTAGAGATTTTGTCAAGTGGTACAACAACAAGGATGTTGTTCCAACACTAGAAGCAATGCAAAAAATAATGGAGTTTTATCACAACAAAGGAATCGATATGTTCAAACTTGGATGTACACATCCCAATTTAGCAAACATTTGTCTTCACCAGTCAACAAACCACAAATTTTTCCCATTTGTTGAAAGTGACAAGGATTTACATGATAAAATACGCGAGGACATGACTGGTGGACCTTCTATTGTGTTCACAAGAAAGGCAGTAGTTGATCAAACCTTTATGAGGAATTCAGAAAATATTTGTAAATCTATCGTGGGTATTGATGCTAGTCAACTCTACCCCTTTTCAATGTGTCAAGAAATGCCAACAGGAATTTACACACGGTGGGAACTCGACACAAATTCTCAAAAATTCAAAGCTCGAACCAATAAATTTCGAAGATTTGAGAACATGGTCATGTCTTATCTCCAATCACAACGCCCAGAATGCATAATTGAAAGCTATTATACGACCGGGAAACAGAAAAAGATTGACTGTTTTAGCGTGGACGGTTTTTGTGCTCATTGTGACACAGTATTCGAAACTATGGGTTGTTATTTCAATTTTTGGCCATGTCAAGAAGCTCGAGCAAGCCTCTCGGAGGAGGAAATGCAGAGAGGAATCAGAAAAAGAGAACACGATGAACTGAGAAGAGATTATTTGAGAAACAAAGGATACAATATTGTTGAAGTCTGGGAGTGTAAATGGTGGGAACGTGTTAAAGAAGAGGAAAATGTTAGAAATCACGTGAGGAAGAACTTTCCCTTCAAACTACCTATGAAGCAAGAGTCTCTTTTAGCGAAAAAAAGAGATGGGAAAATGTTTGGATATGTACAGTGCTACCTCGAAGTTCCAGACGGATTAAAGTACAAGTTCTCTAATTTCCCTCCTATTTTTAAGAACTTTAATGTCAGTCGAGCCAATATTGGAGAAAATATGAGAGAGTATGCAATTGAAAACAACCTACTCAAACAACCTCAACGAATGTTGATTTCGAGCTTCAAGTTGGAAAATGGGACAATCATTACACCTTTACTCAACTTTTATCTCAGTCTTGGTCTGAAATGTACAAAGATTTATCGATTTGTACAATACACACCCAAAAAATGCTTCAACAATTTTGTTCAGTCAGTGGTAGATGCTAGAAGAGCGGGTGATGAAAATACTGACTCTAGCGTTGTGGCTGAGACAATGAAATTGTTGGGTAACAGTTCTTATGGGTATCAAATTATGGACAGAAGTAGACACACAGAGACCAAGTACCTGAATGATGAGAAGACGCACAAAGCAATCAATGGGAAAAAGTTTAAGCGTCTGAACAGTGTGTCAAAAGAAATTTACGAAGTTGAGTTTGCAAAATCGAAAATTGAGCATCGAGAACCTATAATAGTTGGATTCTTCATACTTCAGTACGCTAAATTACGTATGTTGGAGCTCTACTATAACTTCTTCGACAGATTTTGCGATGTGGATAAATTTGAAGAGTTAGAGATGGATACAGATTCTCTTTATTTAGCCCTAGCGCACGAGAACTTGTATGATTGTATTCGAAATGCTAAAAAGGAAGAATGAGAGACTTTGCGAGAAAAGGACTGTGATGATTCCTTCAGAGCAGATGCCTCACACAACTTTTTCCCTAGAACATGTTGTTCTAAGCATAAGAAGTATGATGAACGGGAGCCAGGTCTTTTCAAGGAAGAATTCAGATGCACCGAAATGATTTGTCTCTGCAGTAAAACCTATTGTTGCTACGATGCTAAGTCGGACAAGTACACATTCAGTAGCAAAGGCCTGAACAAAAGAACTCTGGAAGAGACTGGAGATGGACCAATGGAAAAATATCGACGAGTGATGGATGAAATTATCAACCTTACTTCGATAAATAGAGGTTTCAGAACAATAAATCATTGTGTTGCTACATATGAACAGACAAAGAAAGGGCTATCCTATTTCTATCCCAAGCGAGTAGTTGTAGCTGACGGTATCCATACCGAACCCCTCAAATTGTAGATCTTTTATAATAACTTTTATTCTTCTCTAATGTGTGATTTTTTATTATTTTGTCTTTGTGAATTTTTAAAATTATGCTTTAAACTTTATACCAATTTAATGCAAATGTTGGAGTGATTTTGTATTTTGATGTGCATAATTTATACTATGTCTGCAATTTTTCAAAAAATACCCCTAATCTTAATATATGTCAGCGGATATAAATAATCTTAAAACATGTCGACCGCTATAACTAATCTTAATACATGTCGACCGCTATAACTAATCTTAATACATGTCGATCGCTATAACTAATCTTAATACATGTCGACCGCTATAACTAATCTTAATACATGTCGACAGCTATAACTAATCTTAATACATGTCGACCGCTATAACTAATCTTAATACATGTTGGCCGCTATGACTAATCTTAATACATGGCGGCTATACACAATCTTAATACATGCATATTCTATTCCTAATGTTAATACATTGAGATTCTATTCCTAATCTTAATACACGGAGATTCTATTCCTAATCTTAATACATGCAGATTTTATTCCTAATCTTAATACATGCAGATTCTATTCCTAATCTTAATACATGCAACCTATACTCTATCTTAATACATTGAGACCGCTATACCTAATCTTAAAGCATGCAAATCCTAAAAAGGGGGTGGGGACCCCATTTCTTGGAAAAAGCCGCTATAACCAATCTTAATACATGGGGTCCCCACCCCCCGGGGGGACTATCACTCACTCTATTACTACTAATTTTCTT
>NW_027449242.1:0-17951 GCF_964194025.1 Convolutriloba macropyga
GTGAAAAAAAACTTTTACAGCAACAGAAAGAGAGTTCCTATTCCAAAACGGATTCTCGAGCTATTTTAAATTCAAAACCATAGCAGGACAAGTGTTGACTTAGAATTCAAGGAATTTTCATTGAGTAAACAAAAAACTATACCTACAACGGACTATGAACGAATTGGGAAAAGCATTTCTAAAAAAACAGATCAAAAAAATTTAAAAAAAAATGGAACATCGATGTCAAAGTGCCGCATATGAACAAAAACGCACAAGCGAGAAAAACTAACTTTTGTTCAAACACCGTTTTTCACTCTAGTATAAAATTAGAGCAAAAAAATTTACGCCGCAAAACCACCGGCTTTTTTGCTCCACTACCTGTGTCGGCGTGACCAAAATCACTACTCCAATTTGACTTCAAAAATTCATGAAAATGTGTCAACGCATCTCTTAAAAAAAAGACAGCGCCCCAGGACACTTCAAATTCTTTGACTTTTAAAAAAAACTGATACAACAAAGTACCCCTCCCCCTGAGCATTACAATCTAGCACACCTACCAAATGGAACACGAACTAGATCACGGAATGGTTGTTTTGTGGAAAATAGTGCCAAATTTTTGTCACCATTTTCAAAATTTTGTGTTTTGTGGAAAAGGACATTTTGAGACTGTGGAACATGGTGACACAATACTCCGCTACTACATGATGAGAGCATTCTTTGGTAACTTAAATATATCTATTTGAAGTCCGGAAAATAAGGGAAAATTTTTTCATAAAGTTCCACAAAATGAACATTTTGAATATTTTTTTGGATTTTGTTGACAAAAATTGAAGCAATTTGCAAACAGTTTTTTCGAAACCAAATTTAAAGATTTCGCCATTTTGAATTTTCTAAGATGCATTTTGCAGAGAGCGTTGGTTTAAGTGGACCCAAATCTGCGTAGCATATTTTGGGAGCCCTAATTTGCAATGGGTCCAATGCGACATCAGAGATAAAACAATTTTTTTTCAAGAGATCCGAAGAAAACGATAAAGAAGACTTCAAGTCAGGTTCGAAGCAAAACAATACTTCAGTCACATCAACTTTTCACTAAAAATTTTTACTACTGTCTTATTTGCAAAACAGAAAAAAATTGAATTAAAAAAACAAACACACATATCTGTTTTTCCGTACTTTTGTTTCAGAAAAAGAAATTAAAAACCAATACCTGGCCTATAGTTTCAATAAGACGAATAGCAGACAGCATTCTAGACAAAAACTAAGGCGATCAATACCGAGAATGCAAACGCAAGTTGAACAAAATGAAGAGGAACTTGAAATTCGGATATAGTTTGTTGTAGTGATGAAGGTTAAGTTGATCCAGTTGCGTCGCGTTTCACTCCTACTTAGTTAGAGTAAGCGATTGCGCCGCTTTTGTCAGTTTATTAAGTAAAACCCTAAGTTTTACTTTTAACTTAATGAATTCGCGTCACGAATGACTAATTGAGTTTCTGATTAAGCTCTTGAAAAGCAATTGGCTAATTTAATTGCAACTGAGATTTAGCAACACAAATGAGAGAAATAAACTATATTTATAATTTAATCAGAACAGGAAGTTAAAGTGATCATAAATTGATCATGCGTCGAGACGGGAACTTAACGTTTGTTTATGTTGTCAACAGACAGTTTCCTGTCTAAAACTTGACCAAAATTGAAATATGATCAAATTTATAACAATAATAAAATGAACTAAATAATGCCTTTGAAATGAGGAAATTAAACTTAATACGGTGATGGATACTAATACTAATATCCAGTCCCCATGACATTTCCACCTTTGTGAAGAAAGGATGAAGATTATAATTTAAAAAAAATCATAAAATTTACGGTAATGCTACGATTGCGATACTCCAACTTTGACCGAATCGTGGAAACAGAATCAAGATTGTATTTTTTTTTCTTAGATGCGATAACTTAGTCAAACATAACGTTAAGGTTCTTCCTATGCCAGAAAAAAATTGTCTAGGAAATAGTTTGTAAGAAAATGAGTTCATTCAGGTGATCAAGATGAAAGTGAGGTTTGAACATTAAAAGTTTCCTGCGCCAACTTTATTACCTGAGCACCAACCAATAATCCATCTGAAACAAAACAAAACTTCCATTAGTGCGGCAGAAGGAGGAAAAACTGAAACAAAAGATTTCCTTCCCAGTTACGCAACACAGTGTGCATTTTTACAGAACTATGGCGAAAGAGAATAGATCCGTAAGGGTTCTGGGGGGCACAAACGGAAAAGATCCAAAATTAGATCGTAAAACTTGGAAAAAGATCCAAAATCAATTGTAAAACTTGGGAAATTCGTAACCCAATTCATTTAACCATGCATATCTTAACCCCATATCATTTAAACTCTCTATTTTTTTCTCATTAATAAGCGGACAACTTAATCCCCTGATCGGTTGTGATAGTTTCATAGAAGTCCCACGAGCCGCTAGGGCATGGCCAAATGATTATTTTACCAATTTTAAAATAGATTAAAATCGGTGTGAAATGACGGGAGGGGGGGGGGGGGGGTTAAAGGAGTGGGGGTGAAAAACGGGACACCTCTTTTTAACAGTAGGTCGTCCAATACAAAAAATTTTAAATGGTGATAATTGTTTGACCCTTGCAATATTAAGTTTGGGGCGTAATTTTGGGCCTTTTCCGTTTTAGCCCCTCCCCATGAAATCCCCCCCATTATGGCATAATTACCGTGATTGGATGGGGGCTATAAATTATCTGACCACTAAGCTGCGGGTGTACCCGCAAGCTAGAGTTTACAAAACATTTAAATGCATTTCATTTTCATTAATTTTCGAGCATTCCATCTGGAAAACAGAATAGCTCTTATTAGCGTCGGAAATATATTTAATTATATCAGCAAATAGAAAGTTGAGACAAATTGAGTTTCCCGCCAAATGTAGCGTTGCCACTCAAGGCCAAAATTGAACAACTGTACGCTGCCTAAGCTTGCTTAGTCATCTCTCCGTTTATACTCGCTCCGTTTATATTTGCTATTTATGATCTTTTCCATTTTCCTAAGCCTCACATTTTGACTTTTCCCTTTCCCCTGTGACCATAATCCCTTTCTCCTTGAAATTGACTGTTTCTTCAAAAATGGAATTATATGCGATTGAAATGTGTATCCAATTTAATTTTCTTTTCAGTTAGAATTTGATATCTCTTACTTCAAAGTCGACCTTCAGAAACTGAACACGAATTAACAAAGTAAGTTGAACAGAGTTTGGTAAAGAATAAACTATTTTGGTTTCGCAATTTGTTAACCGGTATATCGTTTGTATACGGAAACTTATATCTCAAGAAATAAAAACATTAAAATAAATAGTGTCAAAGTCGACTCCCCCCACAACTTAGCCCCCTAAACCGCACACCGTATGGGCTCTTACTGTGCTTCTCTTAGTTTATCTAGATCTTTTATCCAAACCCCTGTGTGTGTGTGTGTGCGTGTGTGTGTGTTTGTGTGTGTGCGTGTGTGTGTGTATTTGTGTCTGTGCGCGTTTGTGTGTTTGTGTGTGTGTGCGTGTGTGTGTGTGTGTGTGTGTGTGTGTGTGTGTGTGTAAGTGTGTGCGTGCGTGTGCGCGTTTGTGTGCGTGTGTGCTTGTGTGTGTGTGTGTGTGTGTGCGTGTGTGGGTGCGTGTGTGTGTGTGTGTGTTTGTGTGTGTGTATGTGTGTGTGTGTGTTTGTGTGTGTGTGTGTGTGTAAGTGTGTGTGTGTGTGTGTGTGTGTGTGCGTGTGCGCGTTTGTGTGCGTGTGTGCGTGTGTGTGTTTTTGTGTGTGTTTGTGTGTGCGTGTGCCTGCGTGTGTGTGCGTGCGTGTGTGCGTGTGTGTGTTTGTGTGTGTGTGTGTGTGTGTGCGTGTGTGCGTGTGTGTGTGTGTGTGTGTGCGTGTGTGTGTGTGTATGTGTGTGCGTGGGTACGTGTGTGTATATGTCTTTGTGTCTGTGTGTGTATGTGTCTGTAGGGGGGGGGCATGAGGACAAAAGCAAGAACAGATTCTAAAAAATATCACTTACCTTATAAAATGTAATTGTCCACAAAAAGTAAAAAGGATGTTAAAAAAATTAAAACCAATAAAATTGTGTTCAATTTTGAAATGATCGCAACATGTGTTGATTAAAAAAATTAACACACGGTTTTTATCGCCCTCGAAGTTATCATAAAACCTCGGCTTCGCCTCGGAGTTTGATAACTTCTCGATGACGATAACAACCGTGTGGTATTTTTAATTACCATTTTAACAGTGTTTTTTTTTCTTGATTTTTATGTGTGCAAGGACTTGCCTTAGAATACCTGGCAGAAGTTCTAATTCAATTCTGTTTCCCAATCAAGACGTGTAATTTTTTTCTCTTATTGAAATACATTTTTTTCGTAGACTTAAAACAATTGAACCAAAATCTTTCTTGATTATTTTTCTGATCAATAAATAGTAACTTCAATTGAGAGCAGTCATGGTCAGTCAAAATCAAGAAAAAGAGTATGAAAAAATCACTTGCGTCTCGATTTTGAACCAATCTTTAACTAAAAATTTTTGTTTAGGATGTCAAGGAAAACAACCCAATTTTGTTTTGTCAAGGGAATCAACCCAATGGTGTCATCATTCAGTCATTAGTGGTAAGAATTCTACCTTATTGAATTTTTTACTAACTCCAATTTGATTTCATTAGCTTTTGAGAAAAGTATACGATTTCTAGTATGTTTGCAGTCGTTTCCCCATCTGTCATTGTTGACCTCAAAACTGTTTGGTTGAAACACGTTGACGCTCTCGCGATGGGAAAAGTTGTCGACGAAATACGTGGAGATGGAAAACCAAACTATGACTCCTAGGAAAACGGAAAGATTTGCAAATGCCAAGCATAGACAAAGCGACAACAGTGTGTGCTTCATTTAATTATAGTTGTAACAAAGTGTGATAACTATTAAAATATGTTTTAATTTAATTCACATATAATGATATTTGTACAGTAAAAACGTTTGATTTTATTCGGATGAAAACTCATTCCATTTAGAAAATTGGTAAATTTATGTCGAATTCATTTAAATTTAATAGCTAAGGTAATCGGCTTTTATGAAAATGTTTTTGACTAATTAGCTTGCGGGTACTATAATGGGAAAGGGTCTCAGGGCAATATACTCAATGACAATATACCCAATGCTTTATGATATTTTTTATTCACTAATCCAATAGTAGCTATTGCAAGTATGTTTTTAACGTACTTAATGGCCATGGCCATTACTCAGCGGCCCGTAGGACTTGATATGAAACTCTCACAAGCGAACATTGGGTTAGGTTATCCGCTTGAGTATGATAAAGTATACATTTAAGAGCGTCGGCTAACTTGAAGTCGGATCATTGAAGGAAAATATTAAAGTATATTGGGTACATTGGCATTGGGTATAGTAGCACTGGGTGTTTTGGCGTTGGGTATAATGTCACGTAGCCATGGGAAAGACCCGTAATTTTGTTTAACCAGCTGCAACTCGTTTAACTTTTATCAGTTTTTGATAAAAGCTTGAATCTGTTTTTCCGGAAAAAAAGAACGACAAGATTTAGTGCTATTCTAATTTGCCCCTTCCCCAGATTACCGGGCACATATCTTGCTATTTTTTTACATAGTAACGTGTTATATAAGATTACATATTTTGTAATGCGAGTCATAAAAAACATAATGGGTGCGAAACAGAATATATCCCAAGATTTCCCAATCTCCCATCTATATTCCAGCCCAGTTTCATGTCCCAGACACAAGTCACCTTCGATCAGACTACTTTCTATTTTTTTCTGAGAAGAGACAGTGCCAGACCGAAATGACGACGTCTGAATAGGTTACCTAAAAGGGCCGGATATTTTCTCTGTCGCAGCAATCAAGGAAAACTTCCCGGGAAACTGTAAAATACACGCGTTACCCTGTAGGCTATACTGGACTCGATGTGAAAGACCATTTAGCTAAAAGGCACAACTGATTTCTAATTTTTTTGATAAAGAGAGTATGCATTTACCGTGCCAAAATGTCAACAATTGGATAAAGATGCATGGTGAAAAATAGCTCATTTTCAGTTTTTTTCAGGCAGAGTTAGATTACAGTTGGTGTGACTAGGGATTTTGTGAGTGAAATTATGCAAGAGTAACCGACGGAAAAGATGAAACGCAAATAAAAAAGTCGAAACAGCTGATCAACTCAGTCTGTTTCCCAATACCGTTTAACATAATTACGCACCTTAGGGTTCCAGAGGTTAGTTGAATCAAACTACATTTTTAAACGAAAAATAAAGCAAAATATATAGTATTAAATACCGCAAAAGTAAAAATCTAAAAGCAAGTAGGAAACATTTTTCAGCCCAAATTTTCGAATAAATTTTCGTAAACAGATTTTCAAGGAAATAAAAAAATTAATTTCCATTCTAAATGCGAGGGAGTAAAATAATTTATTTGCGATCAGAAGGGCCAGAAAAAGTGATCCAGTTAGGGACATATAGGCATATTGGAAGGAACAAAAAAAACGAAAGAGTTTTGCAACATTTTTCTTCTAGCATAATGTTTTTCTGGAATTTTAGTCTCAAAAAGAGGCTTCATTTCTCTCATCTAAGAACTTTTTTACTGTTTATTTCTCTGGCGCCCTTAATGTTGTTTGTTTGAACCCGGGTTTTTGCGCGTTCCAGACAATAAAAAAATGTTGCTATTGTTATTAAACATTGACTTATTCTAATACCAAAACAGATTAAACCATCTAAAACAGAAGAGCGGCAGAGTTGAAAAAAAAACGTTTTCCTCATCGATATGAACGTTGGGAGAGTGACTGAAAAATAAGAGAGATGAGTAGTCAGAATTGGAATTTTCTGGGTAAAAATTTGAATCGGAAAGGAGCTAACTATACAGAAGTCCTTGCATCGAAATAAGAGTTTCAGTGATTCTTACAAAATTTTGCATACATGGCAATGCTCAATCTTATATGGAGAGTTTTCACAGCACAAAAAATTGAGACACCAATGTTTTTGAGGCATGACGTTTTTCTTTTTTCAATAATTTCATTAGAACTTTGTATATAGAGATTTATAGGGAGGTAAAAGTGATGTTAAAATCTGAGCGTGGCTTTTCTCCGTTCCTTCAGAAAAAAAAACGCAAATAAACGATCTCCGCATTTTCAAACCTGAGGATTCCGATTTTAAGACTTTTCATAATACATGTTTTCTCTGCTTTTTGCAGATAAATACTATCATTGAATTGCTAAGTCTGACATTCAACAACTTTTCGTTTAAAACCCACTTTGCTAAAAACCACTGTCCAGCCAAGCGAAATCGTCTGCTTTCAAGGCTCCTTATGCTTAAAGTTTTGTTTTTATCATCAAGCCGATAGAAATATATATATATATATATATATATATATATATATATATATATATATATATATACAATATGCACGCAAAAGGAAACACAAACTCAATTCTAAAACCAACTTTTTTAATAGAATTCTATGTTTAAACCCCGTTACTTTTTTAAATTTTTTGTCACTCATATCACATAATGTTAGTCTATTTTCGTTTAGAAATTTATCTCATGTTTCCATTAATACTTTTTTTGTAAATTTTCGCTTTTACTGAAACCTCTATTGGTCCACACGCTACACCTTTTCCTATTTTTCCCCCTTTTTGCTTCATTGTTGATTAATGCGATCTTTTAGGGATAGTTAATACCAAGTGGAAGTGTTTCTCGAATGTAATTTGTCGATATGAAACAAAGAATCAGAGACAATTTAACGAAATCAACGACAAACCGACACTTTCTTAATCCAGTAGTGAAAAATTTCTGAAGTTATGTAACATTTCGAGCTATGTATCCTCAATTTATGAATCATTTCATATATATATACAACTTGATTATTTGCACAATCCTTGATGGTTCTTTTGTTCCCTGCCCAATATAGTCACTACCAGGGTTGACCATCATACAACATTTTCAGTAGTCTTACAACGTAATATATGACTCCTACGAATCATCCCAGGTCATATATGCTTTGTATGTAGAAATCATGCAGGGATCATACAAGAAAACCTGAAGCCTAAAAACTGTGTCATATTCATTTTCAAATGAAATTGGAAAAATTTCTTGGAAGTCATACTAGGTCATATACGACACATAAAACATTGACTTTTGCCACAAATTCTCGTATAATGCAGTCAGAGGGCATTTAAATTTAATATATCGCATATCCACGTTTGATTTTTTGTTTGAGCTCAAAAAACGCACTTTAAGCGTATTCAAAATACAAATTTGAGAGATTATGGAAAAAAAATGTAAAAATTTTCTCTTAAATGAGCATTCATAGCTATAAACTGGTTTCAGAGATTATCAGAAGGTTAGTTATCAATTTGTTTTTACTGTTTTTTTAGAGCCCAACCTTGCATTGTAACATAACATTGTATGTTAAGGTCTTTTGGCGGATCAGAATGTTATACCTGTAATCACATATGTGATGACTTACCGAATTAAAAAAGGTATAAAACTCATCAAAAATAGATGTATGATTCTTGGTAATCGTATTAACACGATATATGATTGCTTGGTAACCGTACAAGGATCATATTTGTTTCATTAGAAGTCAGGCAGCAATCGTACTGGGAAATACGTTTTGCTTTGTATGACATCATATATGATCCTTGTATGACTACTAAGAGTTTTCAATCCTGGTAGAGACTTCATCTTGCCTTGAAGAAGCAAAAAAATATCAGTTGTCGGCAAAACAAAACCACACAAACCATATAAGTCTCTCACAGCAGACAACCTTATTATAAAGTACACGTGCGACTCTCATTTCATTGTAAAAGAAATGTGGTTTTATAGGGCGGCGGAAAGTCATCAAAGATGAGAGAAAAAGGTATGCTTAGGAGCCGTGGAGATATTTCTCAGCAAAGAAATCAAAGGAACGTGTCCACCAACGGATGGGCGAACTCAATAATGACTATAAATTATTGAAAAGTTTTATGGTGAGTCATTGAGCGAAGAAACCTTCTTTAAATTCGAGACGGTGAAAGAAGACATGAAATTAGTAAACACAGCAGCACTCTTCTTCGCCCTTTTATTGATGTCTACAGGTATTCACACCTTTTTCCCAACTTATTCCTTGTTTTTTTCGAAGCAGCATCCAAAGCTGTTCTAATAAAGTCTTCAGATAGTTATTCAACACGTAACTATTTTTGCCATAAAATTTCTGACTTTTGTCGATTTTTCAATTTCTGACTTTTGTCGAGTTTTTGTGAGATATATCATGTTTTGCTGATGTTTATTGGAATCAGAACCTATCAAATTATGCTTCGAATGCTAAAGAGTAAAGGTTTGACAGAGGGCATTTTCTACATGATTTTTTATCAGATCTAAAATATGAAAAGATGAGAAAAAACTTTGGTTATAATTCAGTTTTCACTAATGTTGACCATCGTTTTCGTTTTCAGGCCGCCTGTCTACAGACTCAGAGGTAGGTTATAAATAATGATTTAAATCCGGCCCTGATACTTTTTAATACTATTTAAAACAAACGAGAGAGCCTTTTGATAGCCATACTTTTTTCTGCAAAAAAGTACCTTAAAATTATGTCCATGCAGTTATAATTACTTGCTACAGAACTTATTTCCAAATGGTTCAAAAACAAAATTAAAAACGTCACTCAATTTCGTTGCGAAGATCAGATGAAAAGAATTGTTATCGAGACAATTTTGAGGAGGCGCAGCTTTAGTCTTTTATGCGTATCACAGACTATCTTATGATATATCATTTTATACTCCTTCCCTATAGAGTTTCACTGTATATTGATCTTTAGCGAAATATAATTTTCAAAGAATGCCAATTTTTTTCTCATTTTGGCATGATGTTGCCAATCACAGTTTCAGTTTTTGTATTTTTTATCTGCTCGCTGAATGTAGCCTACCTCTCACACAAGCAGAAAAAGAATAAATTTGCTTGTCATCGCTGGAGGGCAAATGTGTGCCGCATTTAAACTTTCTGCTTCAATTGTCCTAGTCGTTAATTGTCAACGTCATTAAAAAAATTTAGAAAAAAATGATTTGATTTCCATTTCAATTTCAAAAATACTATTTAAATTTTCTAATACTATTTAAAACAAACGAGAGAGCCTTTTGATAGCCAATCTTTTTTCTGCAAAAAAGTACATTAAAATTATGTCATTGCAGTTAAAATTACTTGCTGGTCAGCTTATTGCCCTCTATGTGGGTATTTTTTATCCCACTTTTTATATGCTGTGAGTATCTGAGGTTTTTGTGGAGTAACCGAAAGCAAAGTGTCTAGCATCGAGGTAATCGTTGTTGCTTGTTGAGGCAATCGTAGAAACGAAATCAAGCAGCAACAAAACTTTCAAGAATTCTGTTACTTAAATATTTTTGACCACCTTAACAAACAAAACCAACTAACGTCGGTCAAATTGCTCTCAAACGACCGGCGAGCGGTTGGCTTCGTCAGTAGCTAGGCATGGTTTAGTGAGACTAGCTTAAACTCAAAAAAAGACAAAAGTATTCAAAAATTTAGAAAACAGTTGCGCAAATTTTAAAAAAATCTTGCTAAAGTTCAAAATTTCTAAATCTTCAAAACCATTTCATTGTCTCTAGAAACTACCCAGTAACCATATTTCAAGCTTTAAATATTTTCACTGGCTCATTAAGATCCATAAACTTGGAACATGATAATTTTCCGAAAATTTGAAAAAATAATTAAGTTTTATCAAAAAAATGCTAAAGCTGGAGTCATTATAATACTGATGACCAATGCATTAACTCTGGAAACGATGTGAGAGCTCATCTCAAACATTGGAGGAGGTCCCTAGGACCCTAGTGCCGATAAAATGACAAAAAATTCGAAAAGATTAAAAAATCTTGAAAAAATTGCAAATATTTTAAAAATGCTGGTATTAGAATCTTGAAAAACATTCCATTACCTCTAGAAGCTATGCAGTAGAGAAACTTGAAAAAAATCAGTTACCTTTAGACATCTAGCCTCTGCTCTTAAAAAAGGGACAAATTATTTACCTGATTTCTGATGTGTATCCATATGTTAAGTCTTTACTCAGTTTCAAATTATTTTCCTGAAACGTAGTAAGACCAACAATTTAAGAAAGCAGTAAAAAAACGATGCAAAAGTGGTCTTTTGAAAAATCCCAGAACACCAAAAAATAACAAAAACAGATGATACTGAATGCAGAATTTCTGTGATACCGCAGGCAAAGCTAGTTCCAAATTATTGCAAAAAAACGTGATAAAAATTCATGAACAAAATCTCAGCATTTTTTCTTGAAATCTTGCTTTTTGCTGCTTATTTAGAGAAATCAGTTAAATATTTCATCGCTGGAGGGCAAATGTGTGCCGCATTTAAGCTTTCTGCTTCAATTGTCCTAGTCGTTAATTGTCAACGTCATAAAAAAAATTTAGAAAAAAATGATTTGATTTCCATTTCAATTTCAAAAATACTATTTAAATTTTCTAATACTATTTAAAACAAACGAGAGAGCCTTTTGATAGCCAATCTTTTTTCTGCAAAAAAGTACATTAAAATTATGTCATTGCAGTTAAAATTACTTGCTGGTCAGCTTATTGCCCTCTATGTGGGTATTTTTTATCCCACTTTTTATATGCTGTGAGTATCTGAGGTTTTTGTGGAGTAACGGAAAGCAAAGTGTCTAGCATCGAGGTAATCGTTGTTGCTTGTTGAGGCAATCGTAGAAACGAAATCAAGCAGCAACAAAACTTTCAAGAATTCTGTTACTTAAATATTTTTGACCACCTTAACAAACAAAACCAACTAACGTCGGGCAAATTGCTCTCAAACGACCGGCGAGCGGTTGGCTTCGTCAGTAGCTAGGCATGGTTTAGTGAGACTAGCTTAAACTCAAAAAAGACAAAAGTATTCAAAAATTTAGAAAACAGTTGCGCAAATTTTAAAAAAATCTTGCTAAAATTCAAAATTTCTAAATCTTCAAAACCATTTCATTGTCTCTAGAAACTACCCAGTAACCATATTTCAAGCTTTAAATATTTTCACTGGCTCATTAAGATCCATAAACTTGGAACATGATAATTTTCCGAAAATTTGAAAAAATAATTAAGTTTTATCAAAAAAATGCTAAAGCTGGACGTCATTATAATACTGATGACCAATGCATTAACTCTGGAAACGATGTGAGAGCTCATCTCAAACATTGGAGGAGGTCCCTAGGACCCTAGTGCCGATAAAATGACAAAAAATTCGAAAAGATTAAAAAATCTTGAAAAAATTGCAAATATTTTAAAAATGCTGGTATTAGAATCTTGAAAAACATTCCATTAACTCTAGAAGCTATGCAGTAGAGAAACTTGAAAAAAATCAGTTACCTTTAGACATCTAGCCTCTGCTCTTAAAAAAGGGACAAATTATTTACCTGATTTCTGATGTGTATCCATATGTTAAGTCTTTACTCAGTTTCAAATTATTTTCCTGAAACGTAGTAAGACCAACAATTTAAGAAAGCAGTAAAAAAACGATGCAAAAGTGGTCTTTTGAAAAATCCCAGAACACCAAAAAAAAACAAAAACAAATGATACTGAATGCAGAATTTCTGTGATACCGCAGGCAAAGCTAGTTCCAAATTATTGCAAAAAAACGTGATAAAAATTCATGAACAAAATCTCAGCATTTTTTCTTGAAATCTTGCTTTTTGCTGCTTATTTAGAGAAATCAGTTAAATATTTCATCGCTGGAGGGCAAATGTGTGCCGCATTTAAACTTTCTGCTTCAATTGTCCTAGTCGTTAATTGTCAACGTCATAAAAAAAATTTAGAAAAAAATGATTTGATTTCCATTTCAATTTCAAAAATACTATTTAAATTTTCTAATACTATTTAAAACAAACGAGAGAGCCTTTTGATAGCCAATCTTTTTTCTGCAAAAAAGTACATTAAAATTATGTCATTGCAGTTAAAATTACTTGCTGGTCAGCTTATTGCCCTCTATGTGGGTATTTTTTATCCCACTTTTTATATGCTGTGAGTATATGAGGTTTTTGTGGAGTAACCGAAAGCAAAGTGTCTAGCATCGAGGTAATCGTTGTTGCTTGTTGAGGCAATCGTAGAAACGAAATCAAGCAGCAACAAAACTTTCAAGAATTCTGTTACTTAAATATTTTTGACCACCTTAACAAACAAAACCAACTAACGTCGGGCAAATTGCTCTCAAACGACCGGCGAGCGGTTGGCTTCGTCAGTAGCTAGGCATGGTTTAGTGAGACTAGCTTAAACTCAAAAAAAGACAAAAGTATTCAAAAATTTAGAAAACAGTTGCGCAAATTTTAAAAAAATCTTGCTAAAATTCAAAATTTATAAATCTTCAAAACCATTTCATTGTCTCTAGAAACTACCCATTAACCCTATTTCAAGCTTTAAATATTTTCACTGGCTCATAAAGATCCATAGACTTGGAACTTGATAATTTTCCGAAAATTTGAAAAAAATAATTAAGTTTTATCAAAAAAATGCTAAAGCTGGATTGATTATAATACTGATGACCAATTTATTAACTATGGAAACTATGTGAGAGCTCATCTCAAACATTGGAGGAGGTCCCTAAGTCCCTAGTGCAGGTAAATTGACAAAAAATTCGAAAAGATTTAAAAAAAAACTTGAAAAAATTGCAAATATTTTAAAATTGCTGGTATTAGAATCTTGAAAAACATTCCATTACCTCTAGAAGCTATGCAGTAGAGAAACTTGAAAAAAATCAATTACCTTTAGATGTCTAGCCTCTGCTCTTAAAAAAAGGGACAAATTGTTTACCTGATTTCTGATGTGTATCCATAAGTTAAGTCTTTACTCAGTTTCAAATTATTTTCCTAAAAAGTAGTAAGACCGACAATTTAACAAAGCAGTAAAAGAACGATGCAAAAGTGGTCTTTTAAAAAATCCCAGAACACCAAAAAAATAACAAAAACAGATGATACCGAATGCTGAGTTTCTGTGATACCGCAGGCAAAGCTAGTTCCAAATTATTGCAAAAAACCGTGATAAAAATTCATGAACAAATTCTCAGCATTTTTTCTTGAAATCTTGCTTTTTGCTGCTTATTTAGAGAAATCAGTTCAATATTTCATCGCTGGAGGGCAATTGTGTGCCGCATTTAAACTTTCTGCTCCAATTGTCCTAGTCGTTAATTGTCAACGTCATAAATACTATTTAGAAAAAAATGATTTTATTCCCATTTCAATTTCAAAATTTCGAGGGTGAACAATTGAAAAAAGGTCCTAATAGATTTTTTTTCATTTTAGTTACATTGAAAATTTTTTAGGCGTTTCTTTAACATTGAAACTTTCAAGATTTTCCAATCAATTCCAAAACTTTCAAGAATTCTCTTACTTAATTCTGTTGACCACCTTATCAAACATAACCGACTAACGTCGGGCGAATTGCTCTCAAACGACCGGCGAGCAGTTGGTTTTGTCAGTAGCTAGGTATGGTATAGTGAGACTAGCTTTAGCTTGATTCAACTCTGCATCTTTAAGGTTTCCAGCCGTGTAAGTAAATGAATCAAATGGAAAACTGATATAAAAATTTGCAAAATATTGATTAATTTAAAAGAAAAGCTTAGAGATTTCGCAATGAAAATGCTCAAAATATTTTTGTCTCTGTAATTATGACATGTAACCCATATGCAGGACTTGAACAGCTTCGTTGGCCAGTGAAGACTGTTAAACTGAAAAAGACAAAATTATTCAAAAATTTAGAAAACAACAGCAAATTCTTTAAAAAATCTTGCTAAAATTCACAATATTTATATCTTCAAAACCATTTCTATGTCCCTAGAAACTGTTCAGTAACCCTATTTAAAGCTCTAAATGTTTTCACTGGCTCATAAAGATCCATAAACCAGGAACATGATAACTTTCCGAAAATATGAAAAAAAAATTAAGTTTTATCAAAAAGATTATAAAGCTGGAGTCATTATAATACTGATGACCAATTCATTAACTCTGGAAACTATGTGAGAGCTCATCATCAAACCTTGGAGGAGGTCCCTAGGTCTCTAGTGCCGGTAAAATGACAAAAAATTCGAAAAGATTAAAAAATCTTGAAAAAATTGCAAATATTTTAAAAATGCTGGTATTAGAATCTTGAAAAACATTCCATTACCTCTAGAAGCTATGCAGTAGAGAAACTTGAAAAAAATCAGTTACCTTTAGACCTCTAGCCTCTGCTCTTAAAAAAGGGACAAATTGTTTACCTGATTTCTGATGTGTATCCATATGTTAAGTCTTTACTCAGTTTCAAATTATTTTCCCAAAACGTAGTAAGACCAACAATTTAAGAAAGCAGTACGAAAACGCTACAAAAGTGGTCTTTTAAAAAACCCAGAAAAACAAAATATAACAGATGATAGCGACTGCAAAGTTTCCGTGATACCGCAGTCAATGCTAGTTACAAATTATTGCAAAAAACGTGAAAAAAACATCATAAAACAATTCTTAGCATTTTTTTGAAATCTTGCTTGTTGCTGCTTTTTTAAACTGAAACAAAGCAATTTTGAAACAAAGCCGTTTTGAGACAAATTTAGATCAATTTAGTTTAAAATGAAAGTAATTGAAAGCAGAAAAGGTAAAAAATATAGTCAAAATAAATTAAACAATTATATGACGCTGTATTTCTTTCGCGGCGTTGTTTCTTATTCACCGGATTGCAACATGAAAAGATTATCAAATAGATCTACGAGAAGTTTGATGGTATCATTAGTCAGGTAACAAGTCAACTAAGCGGCTTTTTCCAAAAAATTAAAGTTTTGAAAACCAATGCCCCGTCGTGAAGCAATAACAAGAAAATTACGACTTCACCGTTGAAAATTTGACAGCGTGCTGCTCAAAAAATCCATTTTCTAGCCTCCAAAACAAACCTTGCATAGTTTTAGTCCAAAAAAGTGTTTTAAAATCTACTGTCATAAAATTTTTAAATTTTTTTTATCGATATATACTTTTAGATGATGACGTCAAGAAATTTATTTATGATGAACTGTTAGTAGAGCTGCTTTCCACCAATAAAAAGCAAGTCAAGTTTCCGAAATCAGGTTCTTTGTTCACCAAGTCTTAAATTCTTAAAAAAAACAAACATTTTTTGTCATTGAAATAAAATGTTAGTAGGAAATGAGTAACTTTAAAAATAAGACGTGACGAAGAAACAGTAAAATGGGAAAGAATATAGATTTTTTCCGCGTCAAAGATCAACTTGTACTCATTTGAGAGTTTTAGAAAATTAAAATTTTCTGAAGCAAATTGCCATACTTTTGGTTCTAAAAATATATATTGTTTAATTTGCCTCAACCAGACTTTCTTTTTGATTTCCATTTTGCACATGTTGTGGGACGTTTTGTAAACCACTCAGTCCATTTACAAATTTTTCAACCATTAGTTTTAACTTTTCATTTTTTTCCGAATAAACAGGAGCAGCCGGAATCAGTGGAAGAAGAGAGTATACAGGATGCTTTAAGCGAGGAAATTGAAGACCTGGCCAATCAAAGGGAACAACTCCGAGTTGAAGGAAATTTGCAATCAGGAAGCGTAAGTTCAGAAATCATTTGCTCTTTAAAGTGCTTGTCGAAATGAAAAAGGTTTATGTCAATATATCATAATTTTTTTATTAACTCTACAAATATTTTTTCGATAAGTGTAAATTTTTAAAGTTTTGAAAACTTATTGTTTGCAAAATATAAACCGCGAAACTAGCAATTTTTTTCACTTTTTTCTCCTAATAATGAAAGAGAACATCCAAGCAAATTATTGAATTGCTGAATTATTTGAAAAGAATATCCAAATAAATGAAACAACTCAACTAGTCAAAACAAATTTTTTGCAAACGATGCAAAGAAACAAGTCACTCATAAATAGATTAAGACGCTTATATAATGTTTTAACTAAAATGAATAAAATTATTGTTCAAAAGCTACGCTCATTTAATGCACAGGATTTAACAAACTTTTTTCATTGTTTTAGGGACTCATTTAATATAGATTACTGATTTTTTGTTAACCTTTTTTGGTAAGAAACAAAGAGAGCTGCATTTTTTTTGTAAAATTGGTCTTCTTATTAATTAAACCTTTTCCTAGGGGTTTCTAAGGTTGATTGGAAAATGATATTACCAGGGTAAAATGTGATTTGAGAGGGTTTGAATTAACAAATATGTAGACTTTGAGAAGAATTAAAAGGCATCACTTGACAGGTCTAGTGACCTTTTGATGTCCTTTTGGGTTTTGTTTTGTTGTTTGTAAATCTATAATTGCAAGCAATGGAAAAAACTCGAGAACTAATTTATTATTAATTGACATTCAATCAGATGTTAGATTGATATTGAAATTATCGACAGTTGAGTTATTCGGTGAGCCTTATTGGTCGGTTTTCCTGGTACTGCTTTTGTTACTGTCGGATTCTAAATTCACTTAAGTTTGTAAATTAAGAAGCATTCTTTTTTATGAGACTAGCAACAGACAGCAATATCTCTTCTGATAAACATTCTCAGCAGACAACACGGGGGGACGAACTCAGAATTTGTCCCTTCCGAATTAGTCCTTCTTGTAGCCCTTCCCAAGCTCAGGCCTTAATTTATGAAATGAGCGTGCTCGACCCAAAATGAGTATGCAAGACCATGCTTGTCCCAAATTGCCTATGAAAATAGCCCCCGTGTCGAAGATGCTCCCCTTATAACCCCCCCCCCCCCCCAAACTAATGTAAGAGTCGGGAGATAACTGTCTATGGGGGTAAAACGATGTAAGATTAGGGGGTAAAATGGGGGTAATGGGAGGTAATCGGGGGAATTTTCCCCACAAAAAATACCCCCCGAAGAGATGTAAGATTAGGGGGTATTTTTACCCCGCATTACTTTTTTACTCTTACATCGTTTTACCCTCATTACACCTACGCTTGCATCGTT
>NW_027449243.1:0-55000 GCF_964194025.1 Convolutriloba macropyga
TAGTCAGTGCACACTTAGACAAACTCAGCTCTTTTCCTCCACTTAAGATGCACAATAGTGATATCATAAACTATTCTGCAACAATTTCAAGTCTTGTAGGGGTCTTTAAATCACTCTCATACGACTCAGACCTTAAGAGCGCCTCACTTCTCAACACGGCTGTGCAAAAATTGCCGCCCAATCTGAAAGAGTCTTGGTCACTCTTCACAGTGAAGAAACATTGGGTAAAGCCAACACTCCTTGACTTCAACGATTGGTTGAAGGAGAAGGCCGAGGCACACGATTTAATGAAACAAACTTCATCGAAGGCAAGAACTGAGGATAACACCAACTCAGTAGTAAAGACCAAAGTTGCCTCAAGAACTTTTGCTGCTAATACACAAACTAAGGGCACTCAGAGACCAGCCTCAACATCGGCAACGCCTGCAACCCCTCGCTGCATTGTGTGTAAAGGTATCCACCGCATCTGGGAGTGTAGGGTATTTAAAGAAAAGTCTCCCACTCAGCGAGCAAAGGTAGTGGCTGAAGCAAAACTGTGTTTCTCATGTTTGAGAGAAAAGCATATGTTCAGGCAATGCCCAAACCCCAGGAAATGCAGGAAGGACGGTTGCAACAGCTCCCATAACACACTTCTTCATGGAGCTGAGAGGGTGTTTCCACCAAAATCCCCTTCAAACAACAACAACATTAATTCTAATGCTGGCGCAAATCAAAGTAAACTTCCTAGTGTCCAATCATCGAGTAAGACCACTACTTTGTCATCTGTGAGTAATGTGAAAGGCCTCCTTCAGGTGACTGAATTACAGTTGAAGAGCTCCTCCGGTCAAGATACCACGGCTTTAGTTTTGTGTGATACCGCTTGCAGTAACTCTTGGGTGTCCAATGATCTTGCAAATAGACTTGGTTTGCACGGTACAGCATTGAAATTAACAGTCAAGGGTATAAATACCGAGGAGGTCGTAGACACTAAGTTAGTTGAACTAATTGTAACACCACGCGACAACCAAGCATTTGAACCATTTAAAGTCAGCCCTTACGTAAAGCGAAATTTGAATGTAGGTGCCGATGTCATTAACATTAAAGCACTTCAGGAAACATACCCGCACCTAGCAGTTCTAAACCCAGTTACATATTGCTATGGAAACATCGAGATGATACTTGGACAGGATGTGTATCATGCCATCCGCCCGTTAGAGTACTTCGCTGCTGACGAGAAGTCCTCGCCCTTCGCTGTTCGCTTGCCCATAGGTTGGGTTCTAAGCGGCCCTCTACCGTCGTCTTCAGGTTTAGTCTCGACTTGTTTCAAAGCTAATTTGGAGCAGGATTTTGAACTCGCTAGTCAGGTAAAATCTTGGTACGACATGGAGTCGTACGGCGCACTTAAGCAAGTAGACCCACGATCCGCATCAGATGCACGTGCGCATGAAATTCTTGAAAACACCACCGTGCATAATGGAAAAAGGTACGATGTCGGAATGCTATGGGCTGAAGATAACATCGAACTGCCCAACAATTATTTCTCAGCACTTGTTCAATTAAAGTCTTTGGAAAAGCGGCTAACGAAAGATCAGACATTAAGGGAAAAATACTCGAATACCATCAAAGAGGACTTAGACAAAGGCTACGTAGTAAGGGTCAAAGATGCTCATAAGGTGGAAAGTCGCTCGGAACGAGAGTGGTACCTACCACACCATCCGGTTGTTAACCCGAACAAGCCGGGTAAGGTTCGTAGGGTACTAAACGGAGCAGCAAAATTCCATGGCGCATCTCTTAATAAGTCATTACTTACCGGACCCGACCTACTACAAAACCTAATCTATGTACTCCTACGGTTCAGACAACATCCATTTGCCGTATCCGCCGACATCGAGGGAATGTTCCTCCAAGTTGGAGTGTTGCCATGTGATCAACCATCATTGCGCTTTTTGTGGCGGGAGGACCCCACATCAAATGTTGTGGTACACCAGTATACGCGCCACATCTTTGGGGCAAAAGATTCACCCACCTGCGCCAACTACGCACTTCAGCGCACGGCACGCGATAATGCTAAGGAGTACCCAGAAGCTGCGAAAGCCGTCCTTGAGAACTTCTACATGGACGATTACTTGGACTCAGTGGAATCCCCCGAGAGGGCCCTCATTAGGTCGAAGGAATTGGTACATCTTCTCCATCTAGGTGGGTTCAAGCTTACTAAGTTTGTAAGCAATGTACCAGATCTGGCTGACCGAATTGATGGGTCTGCTCAATCCACTGAACCGAAGGTCATCGTTTCATCCAAGGAGGAATCAATGCACGTGCTTGGGCTTAAGTGGGATCACAACAACGATACTCTTGTTGTGAGTAGGGGCACTAACAGCACCATCACGAAAAGTTTAACACAGCGCTTGGTCTTAAGTCTTGTGTCAAAGTTCTACGACCCAATTGGTCTTGTCGCACCTTTCACTGTTGGTGCTCGGTTAATCTTGAAAGACATTTGGCGTGTCAATGGAAAAAGTTGGGATGACGAGTTACCTAAGGACACAGTTGACAGATTCCTTGCCTGGTGTATTGAACTGCCGCGGTTAGCTGAGATCACTATACCGAGAAGTTACTTTTCAGGACCATTCCAACATCTTGAACTCCACATGTTTGGTGATAGCTCGCAAGACGTATTCAGTGCAGTAGGATTTCTTAGGGCTCAAGTAACTTGTACCTCCGGGGAAATTATAACAGAGCTGGCGTTTGTCCTGGGCAAGGCCCGTGTTGCACCTATGAAGGTAATGACAGTTCCTAAGTTGGAATTACAAGCCGCTCTCCTCGCTGCCCGTTTAAAAAGGGAAATCTGTCGAGCATTAACGGTTACTGTGGACAAAGTCTTTATGTGGACAGATAGTACCATCGTCTTGCAGTGGATAAACTCAACAAACAAACACCCCATCTTCATTGCAAATCGTGTTAGTGAAATCCTGGAGAACACCAGCGTTGACCAATGGAACCACGTCGCCACTTGTGATAATCCGGCAGATGCCGGCACGCGTGGTATGTCCGCTGAAGTTTTGCAATCAAGTAGCTGGGTGAGGGGCCCTGACTTCTTGAGAACTAAGCAATTCCCTTTTGTACCAAATACTTACGTCGTTGATAACATCAAGCTCGGCGCTGTAACCAAGGAACAAGATGATGACTCCATCTCATCTTTAGCCGCATCCGTAACCAAGCCCCCTAAGGAACAAAGTATTAATCTAATCCCGTTTGATAAGTTCAGTTCTTATCAAAAATTACTTCGTGTCACCGCATATGTGCTCCGTCTTTTACCATCTCATTAAAGTTACCGTACCGTAGACGGCAGCATATCCGACCCTGTTGAGCTTGACGAAGCCGAGCGTCATCTACAGTACTTGGTTCAAGGAGAGTCCTTTAATACTGAAAGAAAGGATCTTCTTGACAACAAATCTGTTAAGAAGAGCAGCCGCATTGCTCAGTTTACTCCGTTTATTGGACCTCAGGGTCTCATCCGTTCCACTGGTCGAATCCGACGGCTAGTGGAAATTGACTTTGACACTAGGCATCCTATCGTGCTGGATGCGCGTCATATTTTTGTTAAACTGTTTCTGCGGCATACTCATTTGAAGAACCATCATCAGGGCATCGACTACTTAAGGTCAAAGGTACAAGAACGTTATGCCATCCTAAAACTACGTTCCACACTGCGTTCCATCAAATCAAACTGCGTCTTGTGTAGAAAGTTCCGTGCAGCAACCATTCAGCCTATCATGGCAGACCTCCCAAAGGAGAGACTCGCATACCAGTCTCCTCCCTTTACCAACACCGGGGTTGATTACTTCGGCCCATTCTACGTCACAGTTCGTCGGACTACCGAGAAGAGGTGGGGATTTCTTTTCACTTGTCTCACTACTCGTGCTGTCCATATTGAAATTGTCCCGTCCATGGACACTAGTTCCTGTGTAATGGGAGTGGAGCGGTTCGTCTCCCGTCGGGGTACTCCTGCTATGATTTGGTCGGATAATGGTACGAACTTCATTGGAGCGGAGAAAGAACTCCGTGAATGTGTGGAAAAATGGAATACACTTAACATCGCTGCCGAACTTGCACATAAGGGCATTAAGTGGAGGTTCAATCCACCCAGTGCGCCACACCAAGGTGGCATCTGGGAGAGGTTAGTTCGTAGTTTTAAAAGAGTACTGTACACTATCCTCGGTACACGTCGCCTCACAGATGAGGTGTTGAGCACTACTTTTTGTCTGGTCGAATACGCACTAAACTCACGTCCCTTAACGCCCGTAAGCGCCGACCCGTCCGACCTAGGCGCAATAACACCTAATCATTTTCTATTCGGTAACCAAGCAACCAAAATTCCGTCCATCGTTGGCGTCGACGAGTTTGATCATCGTAAGCGGTACGCCCGTGCACAGTCATACGCCAATGCAATTTGGGCACGTTGGCTCAAGGAGTATGTACCTACGTTGAACCGTAGATCTAACTGGCAGGCGCCTGCCGAGCAGCACCTCAAGGTCGGTGATTTAGTTTGGATCGTTGAAGAAAGCAACCCTAGGGGTTACTATCCAACCGCTCGGATTGAGGAACTTCGGTACGGCTCCGACAGCGTCGCCCGCTCCGCCGTCTTACGCACGTCATCCGGATCGCTCGTCCGCCCACTCGTTAAGCTTGTACCGATCCTCCCAACATTTTCTTCCGGGCCGGAGGATGTTACCGAGTAAACTAAATGAGCAGTCTATTTAAAGAGCTATTTAAATAAAGCGAGAATCTATCCAGCGAGAAACTTTATTACGTCATAATCTCTTAACCATGTAAGCCTTACAAAAAGATTAAATGCACACAAAATACGTTCTATTTGGCATAGAAAGCTCGGAAAAAGTTCGTTAAACATAATTTTCGTTGAGCCTACTAATATACTGAATCGATTGCGCTCTTTTTAGGCTTAATATTTTTATGTTTCGAAAACGTATCGGTGACCAATCTGAGTCGAAAATCGACTCAGACAAAATACCTGCTAAAAAAGATCAAGCTAGATTTGCCGGGCCATTGAGAGGGGCCTTTGGCCTTTTGCGTTGATAGAATATAGTTGGATGCGATATAGATTGTACGTTTGAATTTACCTTCGAAAGTCTGATTATTAAATTTATCAGCTTTAAGTGTGTTTGTGGTGTCCCGGATTGAGGTTTGGTGGTGAATTTTAGTAAGAAATGCGGTGAAATGCGGTGAAAAAAAAATAAATTTGGCAGCGTATTTCTCACATCTTTTTGCGGTGAATGCGGTGAATTATTTATTTTCACCGCGTTGAAAAAAAGACACATCCATACATGCGTTGGAACCTCTTACCTCCTGCATTTCTTCAACTTCTTATCCTGCAGCGCTAACTGTCTCTGACTGCTATGCTATTTCTTGTGAATTTAGGAAAATGTTGGAAAACAAATGCGGTGAATTTTTGTTAGAAATGCAGTTTATGGTGTTTGATGTTTGTGAGTGTGTGATGTGGTGTCTGTTTGTGGTGTGTTGGTGCGGTTTGTTTGTTTGTGTGCTGTGATCTTGTGCAGTTTGCGTGTGTGTTCATGGATTTACGCGTGTGGGTGATGTGAGCTGTTTTTGTGTGTGTGTGGAGGAGTGTTTCTGTGTTGCGTGTTTGAGGTGAGTATGTGCGTGTGTGTGGTGTTGTGTCTGTTTTCGTGTTGTGTTGTTTGCGGGTGTGTTGTATTCATGTGACGTGTCTGTGTGGGTGTGTGTGCGCGCGCGCAGTGTGTGATGTCTGTGTTTTTGATGTGCGATTGTGTGTCTGATGTTTGTGTTTGTTTGTTCAAATAATTTTTGCTGTTTTGTTGCTTAGATTTTTTTGAAAATCATGATTGGGCCTAGTATTTTTGCTAGTGTTCTGCTCATTTTTGCTATAGTCGGTTGTTTGTAACTCCGCCACAGCCGGTTCCCAGCCCGGATGAGAAAGGACGAGGGAAACATAACATACTGGAAAAATCACAAGTTTCGGTTTTTGAAATTGAGTTGAGATTATCCCGAGAGTACATCGGCTCTTTCATCACGACTGCACTTGAAATGGCCTTTGATTGGACTCAAGTTCGCTCGAAACGTCCTCTGATCAGACTCAACTGCGCTCGAAACGTCCTCTGATCAGACTCAAGTGCGCTCGAAACGGCGTCTGATCAGACTTTTTAGACGGAAGTGAACTGTGATCAGACCGAACACAGACCATGGTCAAGACCAAAAAGTCTGTGATCAGGCTTTCCAGACCGAGGTGGCCTCTGACCAGACCGAACCCAGACCCTGGTCCAGACTATGAAGACTATGATCAGACTTCTCAGACTGAGGCAACCTCTGATCAGACCGAACCCAGACCATCGTCTAGACCATATTGCGTTCGAACCGTTATCCAGACCCTGTAATTTTGATCCGGGAACACACGGTTGTGCGTTCGAGTGGGTCTGATAATTGCTCAATTTGTATCTGGACCTAAACCTGAGGAATTACGAGTTATGCTTTTTATTGCAGGTCAAACTGTCTTTTCAACGCATAACCATACCCGAAATGGCTTGAAAGGCTTATCGGCAGTAAACTTACTTGTATATATAATCAAAAAAAAATTAAGTGACCAAATTGAGTTGAATTGCACAATTCTGCTAATGGTTCAGTTTTTGGCATGTCTTGAGGGAACGACTAAAATCTCTTTTATAAAAAAAATGTCTAAAAAATGAAAAAATGCTTCAAGATTTTATAGTTGGGTTTCTATCTCAACTTGGTAAAGTAGCCAGAGTCACAATTATAACTAACAGTGCTGTAATTTGTCCGATCATTTTTTCGGTTTGTTTTGTTTAATGTGACAATATTTATCCAGGGAACTCTGACAATCAGTTCTTGAAACGGAGGAACTTGGATTAGCCTTTGAAGTCATTTAAAAATCACATTTTTACGATTTGCCTATTAATGGTTGAAGAAAAGTGCCTGCGAGGTACGTTAGGGAAACAATAAATGTTTAGTACACGTTCGCTGTAAATAAGAGGAAGCGTGGAATTTTTTTCTTTGGATTTTAAAAATTTCCATTAAAAATTGTTTGCAAAAAATTGGAACAATTTAGAGCAATTGATGAAAAACTCATATCGACATATGTTTAAGACTTTTTCTTTATTTACATTAGATTTTTTAAAGGCTCGGTGAACACAATCAACAGGTTTCAAAGCGATTGTCTCCGTATATAGACAAAATATTGTCGGTCTCAACAATGTTAATCTCTATTCCGTATCATCACTCCAGCAATTCTGAATAATGGTATTCCTCCTATTTATCTTTTCTAAAATCCCTCTCTTTCATTTCTATTTTTGTGAATTAAATGTATGTTCCCTAAATAGCGCTTTGCTCTTCATAGAACGCGTTGTGAGGTACGCTGAGTTTCATTCCAAACGTTTAATTCTTGCTTTCAATGTTTGCTGACACTGCTGCGACCTCCGGTTTCTCCTGTTAGATACCTCTGTCTGAACTCTGTACGGGTAATAACTGTTTTATGCTAATTATGCTGTAGTCAATAACCGGTTCCAGTGATTCCATTTGTGATCAGTTAGGCTGCTCCTGGTTTATTGCCTTGGATGTGCCAACTGTGTTCCCGTGTTCTATTTTTTTAAGTAGCTGTCCCATTTTATTTTTCTTCAGCCGGCTCTCCCTCAAAATAACTTGTGAAAGCTCCCTTCATCTTTAGCTAATATTGATAATTAGATTGCTAAGATTGCTAATATTGATAAATAGATTGCTTCTGTTGTCGGCGAACGCAAAAGAAGCCGAAGTAAAAGTAAGCCGACAGAAAAGCAAGCCGAAAGTTATGTAATAGTTATGTAATCTATCAGAAATAATACATTGTTAGCCGTTACAATCAATACTGCGCGTAGTATTATAATGCATAATGTATTCCAATGCATCAAAGAAACAAAAATACTTCAATTTTTAAACATCTAGTGGGTACGGGTCTCAGCGGACCGCTGTCCATGGCCATGCCTCTCATCAGCTGTGGGATATATTCCGGAAACCGCGGGCTGGTATATACGCGCGCGAAGCGCGCCCACCGGCCCGCCAGGAGCAGCTTAAAAGACGGGTATGCCAAAATTTTTCGGCTAACTTGACCTCATTTTCAAAATTCGGCTTGCTTGACCAACACCCCTCTTGTCTTCATTACCTCAATATAATGGACGTTTACTAGACACTACATTGCTAAGTATAATCCTGCTTTAATTTTTATCTTCCGATCTAGCTGGTTAAGAATACCGATAACTTGGCTGTTCACTTAAAATTCTCCACCGTCATATTATGCTCTGAATTTTTCATAATATTAGTGTCTTCTTCTAACATGTAAAAAAATGTAACATCTTTTTTCTAGCTGTATTTTATCGTGTGGTTTTGGATCTAGTTGATTTTTTTATTAGATGACTTTTATATCTTTGGGTTTTTGTCTTTGGGGTAGAAAATTGGTCACTCATACTATTTTCATTCTCTCGCTGCTGATTTATGTTGACTATCTCTTTGATTAGAATAGATACTTAATGCTGAGATCTTGCTATCAACAGTAGCTAAAGTTTTTTCCTTGATTTCCGTTTTTGTAACAAATTGATCTGCACAACCAAAAGAAATCCGTTTACGAATCCTAAATTTAATGTCCAGGGAACTCTGACAATCAGTTCTTGAAATGGAGGAACTTGGAATAGCCTTTGAAGTCATTTAAAAATCACATTTTTACGATTTGCCTATTAATGGTTGAAGAAAAGTGCCTGCGAGGTACGTTAGGGAAACAATAAATGTTTAGTACACGTTCACTGTAAATAAAAGGAAGCGTGGAATTTTTTTCTTTGGATTTTAAAAATTTCCATTAAAAATTGTTTGCAAAAAATTGGAACAATTTAGAGCAATTGATGAAAAACTCATATCGACATATGTTTAAGACTTTTTCTTTATTTACATTAGATTTTTTAAAGGCTCGGATTTTACAACAGATTTCAAAGCGATTGTCTCCGTATATAGACAAAATATTGTCGGTCTCAACAATGTTAATCTCTATTCCGTATCATCACTCCAGCAATTCTGAATAATGGTATTCCTCCTATTTATCTTTTCTAAAATCCCTCTTTTTCATTTCTATTTTTGTGAATTAAATGTATGTTCCCTAAATAGCGCTTTGCTCTTCATAGAACGCGTTGTGAGGTACGCTGAGTTTCATTCCAAACGTTTAATTCTTGCTTTCAATGTTTGCTGACACTGCTGCGACCTCCGGTTTCTCCTGTTAGATACCTCTGTCTGAACTCTGTACGGGTAATAACTGTTTTATGCTAATTATGCTGTAGTCAATAACCGGTTCCAGTGATTCCATTTGTGATCAGTTAGGCTGCTCCTGGTTTATTGCCTTGGATGTGCCAACTGTGTTCCCGTGTTCTATTTTTTTAAGTAGCTGTCCCATTTTATTTTTCTTCAGCCGGCTCTCCCTCAAAATAACTTGTGAAAGCTCCCTTCATCTTTAGCTAATATTGATAATTAGATTGCTAAGATTGCTAATATTGATAAATAGATTGCTTCTGTTGTCGGCGAACGCAAAAGAAGCCGAAGTAAAAGTAAGCCGACAGAAAAGCCAGCCGAAAGTTATGTAATAGTTATGTAATCTATCAGAAATAATACATTGTTAGCCGTTACAATCAATACTGCGCGTAGTATTATAATGCATAATGTATTCCAATGCATCAAAGAAACAAAAATACTTCAATTTTTAAACATCTAGTGGGTACGGGTCTCAGCGGACCGCTGTCTATGGCCATGCCTCTCATCAGCTGTGGGATATATTCCGGAAACCGCGGGCTGGTATATACGCGCGCGAAGCGCGCCCACCGGCCCGCCAGGAGCAGCTTAAAAGACGGGTATGCCAAAATTTTTCGGCTAACTTGACCTCATTTTCAAAATTCGGCTTGCTTGACCAACACCCCTCTTGTCTTCATTACCTCAATATAATGGACGTTTACTAGACACTACATTGCTAAGTATAATCCTGCTTTAATTTTTATCTTCGGATCTAGCTGGTTAAGAATACCGATAACTTGGCTGTTTACTTAAAATTCTCCACCGTCATATTATGCTCTGAATTTTTCATAATATTAGTGTCTTCTTCTAACATGTAAAAAAATGTAACATCTTTTTTCTAGCTGTATTTTATCGTGTGGTTTTGGATCTAGTTGGTTTTTTTATTAGATGACTTTTATATCTTTGGGTTTTTGTCTTTGGGGTAGAAAATTGGTCACTCATACTATTTTCATTCTCTCGCTGCTGATTTATGTTGACCATCTCTTTGATTAGAATAGAGACTTAATGCTGAGATCTTGCTATCAACAGTAGCTAAAGTTTTTTCCTTGATTTCCGTTTTTGTAACAAATTGATCAGCACAACCAAATGAAATCCGTTTACGAATCCTAAATTTAATGTCAGACATCTAAGTGGCGCTTCAATTGGTCACGAGGAATTCTTAAAAACCTCTGGAAAATGTCGTCCAACCAATCGTCGTAGATCTAATGTTCCTATAAAAAGAATGTATAATATTGTTTCAAGCTAGACCATTTTCGCAAAAATCAGAAATGGTACACACACATATATATATATATATATATATATATATATATATATATATATATATATATTTATTCCTTGGTGATTAATTCCACAATAAGCTTTTAACAAAGTTTCTAACAAAAGAAAACTAATTCAATCAGGACTATTGAGAACTTATTTTGGTTGTTATCAACCTTATTAACCACTGTTCACTGTTTCGAATCGTTCCACCTCTTTTCATTACTTGTGTTCTTCCCATTTAACTTGAGTTATGGGTCCTGCGGTACAATGATTTTCCTTCTCACAAAGCAACTATTATTTGTAAGGTTAGGACAGGAGCAAGCTGCATCAAAACGGCAAATCTAATGACATACTTTGACAGAAGCCGAAAAAAAATAAGACTAATAAGAGCGTAATCGAATTTTTTATGGGTAGGCTCACTAAAATTAAGTTTTTTAAGTTTTTTTCCCAGATTTCTACGTAACACAGAACATAATTTATTCGTAATTCAACAATTAAAAAATGACGCAATACTTTTTGCTCCAGAGATTGCTCTTGCAGCGTGTAAGTTTTCAGCAAGAAGCGTTTCAATAAAATTTGAGCAGAAGTTTCCAATTTCGAAAAATTTTGGAACGTACCACGATATTCGCACTACGTTTTAGTTGCTTTTACGGGGTACTATGAATTGCCTCACAGAAAATTAACACCCGGGGGTCTATATGGCCCAGATTGAGTAAATTTGAGGGCATTACTGGTTTCTCCCGCTGTTTGCATCTGTTTTTCAGCCATTTGAAACCAAATTTTAGCCAAAAAATGACATTTTACTGATTTTTTAGATTGCCCAAATGTAGAACATTAACTCAATGGTTGAAGTTGTTAAAAAGGGGAAGCACTGTGAGGTTGCTTTTGGTGCCCAGAGGCCCCTTCATCCGGATTAGTTTCAGCCCAGTAAACGTGACAAACTTTGCTCAGCCCAAAGGGGAAACCAAACAATTCAGCCAAACTCACAACCAATGCCAGTTTCTGTGCCCAAAATCAGCTAGTTTGGGAGCCAATTCTGCTCTCAGACCTTAAGATTTATTGTCCTTTTTTCTTTTTTTTTCGCGGGTTAATGAAGAAATATTGAGTTATTAGCTAAAAAGCACAAGGTAACGTCATTGACGTGGGTGACCATTTATGACTTTTAGTTGAGTGCTACGACTCGATTTCAGACTAGAAAGCCTCAACCGTGACCTAAAAGTATACTGGAAATCCTTGAACAAGACTGGGATTTATTCTTGCATTTCGTGGCCAAGTCTGATGTAGATCTACCCAAGGCGAAAGCGCGTCAATTGTAAGACAATTAAAAATGCACATGGGGCAAGGGGCGTTTTTGATTTCACCAATGAGCACCATTTTGAAGTCTACATACATTAAAGAGCTTGCTAGTCAAAATTCTCCTAAAGTATGATCAATAAAGAGCTAAATTTTTATCATTGATGAGCTCAGTTCTTATCAACACCGAGCTCATTTTTGATCATTAACGCGATATATTCTGATCATTAACGGGATTATTTCTCATCATTAACGAGCTAAATTCTGATTATGAACGAGCTAAATTCTGATCTCAAACGAGCTCATTTCTTGTCATTAACAAGATGATCTGATCATTAATCAGCTAATTTCTTATCAATAACAATATGGTCTCATCAGAGTTACTTTTGATCATGGTTTTTGATCTGATTATTGTCTGGATGGGTCAATCAACAACAAAAACAAGCACGTATGGACAATGAGCTAAAGTCTGATTATAGCCGAGTCTGATTATTAACGCACACCTCGACCTCGGTATCGCTCGGTACATGCTGGAAGACAACCTTTGCGAGAAAACGTTTTTCAGGATAAACAGGAAAAATTTTGTAGTTAGAGGATAACTATTTTTTTTATTGATGGGAGCACCGTCTCAGCAAGTCACTGAATTTTTTTCTTTGGATTTTTAAAGGTTCCTGGAACGGTTTAATCAAGACTATCAGAAGTATTGAGTTGACAAACCCAAAGCTCATTTTCAGACATCTCAGTGGTGCTTCGATTCGCCAGAGGAGAGCATTTTGCGATGAATCGGCCACATTCTTCGACCATTGATCGAAAAGCCAGTGATCCTAAATATAGTTTTGTTTGTTCTAGGGAAAATAAAATTTATTAGAGAGAGATAGAAAATTGAAAACCTATCATGTATCTATTTGAAACATGAAACAGGAAATTAATGGGCCTGTCAGATTAGTTTTTTTTTGAATTTTTTGTATTATTAGGAGACTCCTTCATATTATGAAGGAGCTACCACAGCTTAGAGGCAATGAAACTTATGCGGCCCCAACAGCTGCTGCTATTTTTGACTTATTAACGTGCTAAGTAGGAATTCTTGAATTAATTTTTTTTGGGGGAGGGGGCAGAAGAGATCCCAAGAAAACTTTTTGATTCGTCGATCCTATTCAGATCTGATTTTGGTGGTAAGTAAAAATGGGAAACGATAAAGTTTCGCCCCCGGTTGTGTTTTGTCATATTTCGCTTAATTTAGACTGACGTCATCAAATAATTTTGATGAACGGCTAGCTGAAATAGTTTTTGTATAAATGCATAAATTGATTGAGGAAGCCATGTTGAAGCAAGAGTGATATCTAAATGCTAAAATTATTCAAAATAATTATTTCTTATTCAATTTTTACGTATTTTGACGTTTGTCTTTCCAAATTGTGGATCGTTTCCTCATTCAACAAATATCTCTACCCTAGAAGTGAAATTAGCCACTAGTGCACAACAAAAAATTTTGATGTAATTCATAAAACTGTAGAGAAACAAAAATTTGGATTTTTTAATAGTGTACAATCACATTGCTCCTCCTGTGAATAATTGCATGCAACTTAAGATGCAGCAAACAGTTGTTAACCGTTTCATTTTCATGAAAATTCAGAAAAACGTCGAGATCGGAAAACTATCTCTAATAATGATATTCAATAAAAAGTTACATTGCAAGATTTTGCAAAAAAAAAAATTATGTTGGATTCCTATTCTGATTGAAAACATTGAGGAATGAGTGCTAAATTGATTACCATCGATGTAATATTCAACCTAAGTTTAGAAATCATAAAATACAAGAAAAACTGCTTCAGTTTACCAACCTCATGCAAGTCAGTTAGTATAATCTAATTGCTAAACTCTGTTATTTAGAATTCAGAGCAAAGTTCAGTGTACGTAAAATTCGCAGAGAACAATTTAGATTGATCATATTGAAGATTTTAAAAAAATCCGTAAAAATTCTTCCCACTCATTTTCATTCAAGAAAAAACAAGGCGACTCGGTAATGTGAGATTGCACATAAGGTTCCGACCTCACTCATCCACAATTTTGACATGATTGTCTACCAAATGAGGAACAAAGAAAAACCCAGGAATTCAAGTACTTTTAAAAAAGTTGGTGTTTGAACGAAAAGATAGCCACCAAAACAAATAACACAGTGGTGGAAAAAAATGGAGCATTAAATTGATGATATGTGCAAGTATTAGGAAGGGAGTCAAAACGAACAGCAAAATCAAACAACAACAACAAACTAATTACAACAAAAACTTCATGTCCGTTTTAAAAAACAAAATTTAATAACAAATTCAAAATAGCGTAAAAAAAACTGAGATTAAGCAAAAATAACTTGTAATACACCGGAAAATGTATGGCAGTAGTCAATTAAAAGGCTTGGTAACAGCTAGACAAAAAATAACAAAACCAGTAAAGTTGAAAAATTGGCTTTTTTTTAATACAACTAATTTCAAAGTAATGAAAACCATTAGAAATCAACAAAAATATCCCATAGGTGAACGACTACCAATGCTTTTTAGAACGGACTTAGAACTGCCGGTATTCAACTTTTTATGCGGTTACAAAAAGAACAACAAATAGACAACAAACAAAAAATCAATTAACACTTGGCAGAAAACGCTTTCGAATCCGTAAAGCCATACTATGGCCATCAAAACATGTTCGATTGCACTTTTTGCGAGCATCGATAATTTATTATAAGACCTCTCATAAATGAAGCTAGGTAACAAGTAGACAAAAATGAAAAAAAAAATGCTAAATTAAGTAACACTATAATTGTTTTCAGAGTCATGAAAGCCATCAGCTATCTACTAGTATCAGAAAATCGGCTAACCTATTCTTCCATGACAAACCAATGAAACCGGTTCAATGAGCAGAAAATTCCATACGACTGAAACGACAAAGTAAAACCGACATATAAGGAAGAAACTTGAAAGATTCAGATAAGTTCTTCGAGAAGGTGGTGTCAAAGCATTTCAAATCATAATCTATATCTTCAAAGATTTCATGCTTTAAGCTAAATTATCAATTCTGCCATATTTTGAAAGCCAATATTGTGATATTGAACTGTCAATAACGTGATAATGTGACAAAACTTGAAAACGTGAAAATTGGGCAAGTACCTAAAAATTTTAAAATTTTAAAAAAAAAATGTGAATTCTATTAGTATCAAATCCAGAAAACCATATCTTAAGGAGTAAAACCGCCATAAAGATTGAATTTGATGTCAATAGGAAGAAGAAGAATTCTCCTATTGATGACAATAAGCTACGAGTTGACCAAATTTATAGAAAAATAAAGGCAAATTTCAATAAGTCCTTATTTACTTAAAAATCAAATACTCTTAAAATCAAAATGACCATAAGCTGTCAGCAATCAACTAGATACAAAAATGTGGAGCTAAATCGGAAGGCAATTGGACCTATCATTAGTGAGCTTTGGTTTGAAATGTTCTGTTATTTAATTAATGTAGAATAGATCGAATTTTTCAAACAAAAAAGATCGACTAATTACAATCCAAATTATTTTTGATTATACCAGTTCCAGATTGGTCCAAAACTAGCCCTGAAATGTTTTTTGCTCATAAGCAACACTTAATTATTCAAATGTTATAGATATTGATATTTTGTTAGTTAAAAATCAAGAATAGGTGCTGCGTTTTTAATAATCAACGAATAAATTTAGCAAAAAACGGCAAAGTTTTAATTACAGAGCACTCTCAACAGAATTTGAAGTAGCAAAAACCCCCCTTTGAGTCTTCAAAGATTGTGTTAGTGGCGATTGGGTCTGTACTTCCTGTAAAGTTAATCAAACTGGACTAAAAAAACTTATTTCGTTCTGTTTTCGATGAAAAAGTCCTAATTTTGAAACATTTAGCCAGCTTTAATGATTTTAAATGGTATTTTACTGCTTGTTCAAAAAACCCGAATCTTCAACTTTATTTTCATTTAGTTTTCTAACATTTGTAAAATACTCCGGTATAGAGTTAGATATAGCAGGTTGAAAATTAATGGCCACTTTTGTTCGAAATAAAAGTTTAAATCATTTTTAACCTTGCCTTTTTGTCATGCTCTTTTGTCCCCCTTCCTTTTACACAAAATCTTAATAAATTATGTAAAATTTCAAATTATTAATTACAAGAGTTTTGTTTGTCCTAATGAGTATAACAGAGCCACAAAAAACTAAATTACTATTTGAAACACTTGAAGAAATTTACTCTTGAACAAAGATTTCTGTCTATTGAAATCCGCAAAAACGAGCTACAAGCGTTATTTCTCTATAGACTATTTTTTGACAAAGCTTCTGCGAAAAGTTTTGAAAAAAGATTGTTTAGTACAAATATTTTAAGTTGTTTTGAAACTCTACCTCTTCTGAAACTTACGTTTGGGTTACTTGACGCCTCTTGAAGTCGTTGAGAGTTTCTGGTGCTTACAGGGAACTGCGAAATGATTCAAGATGTTTCTCTGGAATTTTGAAACGACTCCTGTCGAGTCGGGCAGCTTTGCTTAAAGCATGCAAGTTTGAAAAAGCCGGTATTTCATAGAAGGCAGCCACTGGCTATTTACATGGCAACATTTGTATCTTTAATTTTTGACAATGCAGATTTTTGGCCGTTCACAACCTGCCAATTTGTGTGTTAGGATACTTTGATATTGTTAGCAGTTTGGACGTACAAGATAAGAAAAAAATTTGGCTATCGAACGGAGCCTCTATATTGAAATCAAATGAGATTTTTTAAAAATTCTTTGACCAAATTTACAAGCTTGCAGACCAATTTCGTAAACTTACCCACGTTTCTAGTTGGGAAAATCGAGGAGATTTTAGCACTATTGGAAGCTTTTCTCCTATTTAAATGCTTCTGTTGGCCTCGAAGGCAAATGTTTCGCAATTATTCGAAAGCAATTATCTTTAGTAAATCATGAGATAACTCAAAAAGTAATAAAATTTCAAGTACCATTTTATTTTTTGCCTGAACTAGTTTACTATTTTATTTTTTGCCTGAACTAATTTGTAGTGCAACAATTACTTGTCACGTTGTTTAAATTTTAACAATTTCAGGACGAAAAAAAATTTAAGAATTGTTCCTTCAGAAAGTTTGAATGATTTTATCCAGATATTTTTTTCACTTGCTTACCTTCTGTACCAATCTCTCTTTTTTTACTGAGTGTTTCCCTTTTTAAATATAGAGATAATGGATTAACAAACAATTTATAATTTTTAACTCCGATAAAAGTCAGCGAAATACAAAACTTGAAAAAATTGAGAGATAATTCCCATTCTTTCTACTTTTCTTTGGGGACATTTATCTTTCATTTTTCAACTTTCGTTTTACAAGAATAAAGTGGGCATTTCTACATGACCTTTATCCACGTTTTTCTCCAAGCGTTCAGAAGTAAACAGTGATGACTTAAACACTTACGATCAACTAAAACTAACCCCCATTTAAAAATGTTTTACAACTTTATTTGCTATTTCGCCAAAGAAATGGGCAACGATTTCCTGACTACTGACGACTGCGCACGTGCTCTTTTTACGTACGTTCACAACTAGGTTCAATGAAAATTTCAGCGATTAGATTTGTTCCTATAAGAAAAATTCACTATAAGTTTATCCTTGCACAGTACCAACCCTCCTTTTTCTATTACTGACAAATTACTCACAGTTCTGTTTATGAAGTTAACTTCAAAACCGACCAGTTCGTATTGCGCTTTCATAAATGTTCCAATAGACATCATACGTCCCTTGAGAAAATAGTCTTGTAAGACAGCATGTGGAGTCACCATGAGAAACCAGAAGATCATCAAGGCGCAGAACGCACGACATAAGAGATCTAAACAAAGTAACTGCGAGTTTGGCCCTGAAATATAGGACGGACATGTGTTGCTTTTCGAATTAAAAGTTGAGTACCTGAACTTGGATTTGGGAGAAAAATCGGTTTTAGTAGTACTTAAATAATCAAAATTTAACTTTCATCTCTTGAGGGTCTTATATTGACAACCCGTACATTACGTTCATTGATAATCAGTACTGATTCAGAAAGATCTCAGAACCAACTGTGAAGTGATTTCTGAATTTCTCTGAATCAGAGCAAATTTCAGAAGAAATTTAAATATTCCTCTGAATCAGAAGATAATTCCGAATGAATCACTGAATTAGCTCTGAATCCGACAAATTCAGTGCAAAATGTGACCTGATTTAGACTCTGACTCAGTACTGAATTCGGCTGAGAGTTTGGTACGGGAATTTACTGACACAAAATGTCACTCTGGTCTGTATAGTAGTCAGGCCGTTCAAAAACCACCATTCTCTCAGAAAAGCGAGGTGGTATTTTAAATGAAAGTAAATCGAGAGAATTTAATTGTCTTTTTTTCTACATTAGACTAATCACAAGAACATCAATGCTCCGGTGCAGTGTAGGTTTTCTAATTTATGTTAAATTGTTGTGTACCGGTATTCATAAATAGTCAAAAACCAGAGTTAACGAGAACATTTTGACATTGATTAGGGCAATTTTCGTTATCTATTGCGCTTGAGGAAGGTTGCTTCTTGAGAGAGCTTCTTAGTGATCAGCTGTTGCTGCACTTGTAGCGCCAACTTCACGAAAATTGCTTTAAATAGAAAAAAATTTGGCTTTAGCAACCATGGAAAAATTATATATGGTTCCTACTAATCACAGAAAGTTCATATATGATTCTTTCGCAATCCTTGCAGAGCAAAGGGAGAAATTTTGCATGTTTTACATGGAAAATTAATATTTTTTGTATTAATATTACTAAAAACGTTTATCCTGGGCTTCTGTTCTAATTTCTTCAAACCGTCGGTCAACCATCAATACATACAACCGTCGGCTCTAGCAGCTTCAAAATTTTTGAAAATTCAATTGCTTAATAGCGTTAAGCAATTCGATCTCCAAAAATTGCAATTTTTTTTAGAATCGACGGTTGTATCATTGAAATATAATACAAAAAATTTGAAGCTGTTTTTCAGGCGAATAAATTATAGATTTTTACAGGTGCGTATGCGTCACTAAACCATCTGGTTCAGAGTCTACTTCGCTCTATCTGGTCTCTCTCACTGGTTTTGGATCTTTTCAAACGGAAGCACATCGCCTCGTCCTAGGGTCTCTGTGTTCTGTCCCGACCTGATCATAATTGTCCCTTGAGTCCGGCTCAGGTCAGTCATGGTCTGTTCCATCGCGATCTCTCTTGATTACCTGATTTTCAGTCTATTTGGTCTGACCCGCTCTCCGGCAGTCTGGCCCCCTCCCCGGTCTGACCTAAGTCCCTCTAGCCGATTCATGAGTTACCACTCTCCTCTTGAGTTACGTAGCTAAATTTTTTCCATGTTTATCCCAATTTTGTTTTTCACATTGACTTTTTCCTCAAACTTTATGTACGAACTTCAAAAATTTAGGTTAAATGTTATGACACCGCGCTTAAAATGCAGCAAATTGAGATGCCATAGACAAAAAAAGACTTTCTCTGATCAGACTGTCTCAGATCGCATTGACCTCTGATCAAGCAGTATCGTACTGAAACTGGCTCTTATCGTCTTTTTAGACTGAATCTGACTCTGATCGTACAGTCAGATTAAAGCTGACTCTAGTAGGACTGTCTCAGACTGAAACAGACTCTGATGAAACTGTTTCATGCCGAAATAATCTCTGATCTCTATTGGGACTGACTCTGTTCAAACTCAAGTGTGCTCGCAAATTTGTATGTAATTGAAGGGAGCTCAAATCTTTCTCTGATTAGACTAATCCAGACAAAAATGACCCCAACAAATGCGGAGCACTGTCGTGAATCAAATGCGATTTTCATTGACCATTGACGAGGGAAATTTAGGAAATATGCCCATTTTGAGCAATTTTTAAACCTGACTTCAACGCTCGTTTCTCTGCTTAATACTATAATATTATGAAACAGGGTTGAAATTTGATATTACCCCGGACCTAACGCCCAGTCAATAACAGTACGGGGCACGTCTAATTGCCATTCTTATATCAGTACTGATTCAGAGCTATGATCATGTCACTTTTTACACTTGTCAGTCTAAATGCAAGTCTTGGTAAAGAAGTGCAAATCTACATGCAAAACTTGGCCAAGACGTGCAAGTCTAATGGCACGTCTTTGCTAAGAATTGGCAATTCTAAATGCAGGTCTGGCCGTGTTGACTGCCTTGTCCTGTTGGCCGAGTTGTAGTTATTGAGCCAACGCTGGCTCTGACCAGAGGGCCTCAGGGTACCAAGGGCAACCTTACGCTGTTTCCTTTTTCGCAATTGTACCCCTCAAGTTATTGGGCGACCTTTGCGGAGTCTGAAAAAATCAAGGAGTTTCGATTTTCGGCTAAAATTCTGCTTAAAACGGCTGAGAAATGGATGAAAACGGCCCAGAAACCCAAAAATATAGCCTACTCTGATCCCCCAGTGTTTGACGGTTTTGAATGGGTTTTGAGTGGTTTCAAAGCACCCCGGTAAAATGGCTAAAATTTAACCCCGAAATCGTTGCACGTTACAAAGTTTTTCAGAATTCGAAATTTTGACAGACTTGTAAGACTTGTATTTAGACTAGCCCAGTACTGGCAAACGAAGGAATACTTGCATTTTGACTTGCCAAGTACTGATACAGAATTGGAGCTCCGTCCGGGACATACTTAAAATTATCGTTATTTGAGCATATTGGGCGATGTTCTGTATTACCATAAAATGCGCCTATATTTCAGGGACTTCATTTGTACGATAAATATTTTTTTTGACCTCATAGTGTTTCAGTGTCTTTTAATGGAATGAAAAAAAAAATAAAACGTAGGAGTCTTATATCCTCACCTTTACGTGTTATTTCCATCAAATTTTTCAATTGCACTGTGCACTTGTAGTATGCATATGTAGAGATAAGAACAGCAGGCAAGTGTATGATTGGAATCCGGCCATAGTACTCTATGGCAAAAGAATCTCTCCGAAAGCAGTCCCAACAAATAAAATCCCACTCATTTTGACCCTAAAAATAGAAAAATTGTCACACTTTGGTCGGTTTTTGACATTTTTGTCTTTTTCTTTTTTAATGGTTTCTTTTTAAACTGTTCTGTGTTTTTAGAATTCTATGCAAGAGAATATCTCGATATCTGCCAAAAAAATTTCAACTGGCTAATGCCCGTGACGGATCAAAACAAAGTTTTAAACGGACAACAACTGAACAAAACGAAGTTTCAAAATGCCATTGTTAGATCATTAAGTTTTTTTTTACTGTAAGTCACCTACAATGTTTCGAATGGTTTTTGATTGAACAAAGCAATGTTTGGAATAGGCGCGATCAGCCAAAACAAAGCTTTAGACGGCCCAGAGCGGCCTATGCCTCTCATCCAATGGCCCAACATTAATCAAAAGAAATTTTGGAATCATTATGATTGACGAAAAACTTTTTTGACTGGAAACGATTGATCTTAACAAAATTTCGAAAAGAAATAAGAGATTGACCAAAAATTCAAAGGGAATTATCGAACAAAATGAAGTTCCAAATTACCCATGACCGACCAGAAAAATGTTCCAAACGGCTCATTATCGACCAAACTAAGCCCTTGATTGAAAACGATTGACAGAAACAATGTTTCCTATGGACCATGATTGATCAAAGACGTTTCTTACGGACAAGATTGTATTACAAGAATTTAAAAGGGAAATGATGACAAAAGATTATTTGCAGTGGCCAATCATCATCGAAAACAAATTTGAAAGGATATGATCAAAAATATCATAGTTTTGAACCAGGATGAATAATCATAAAAAAGTATCAAATGATCTGCAAAAAATATTGAATTAAATTGAAAATTTTCAAAAATTTTGTAGTAAAACGATCGACCACAACGAATTTCCGAAGACTCCTTGATGAAGCACAACAAATTTTGAAATGGGCAAAATTGACCAAGTTCTTGTTTCAACAGGACAATGATCAACCAAACGATGCCCCGTGCGTGACCAAAAAAATTTAAATTAACATAATTGATCAAACGGACAATTTCAAACGGAAACAATTGACACAAACAAATCATCCGACTGAATTGATCTAACAAAATTTTATATTCTTTTTATTGAACCAAAACAAATTTTCAAATTCCCCATGATAGACAGAAATAAAATTTTAAATGGAAAAAGCTCCAACAAAACAAAATTTTGCTCAGCTTATAATCACATCAACCATTTTTTGAATAGCTGAATAGCCCACGATTGGACAGAACGCTTCAATTGCACAAGATTGAAAAAAAGGTTTCCTTAAGATAAAGATTGCTCGAACCTTCTAATGGCTTCTGATCGATTCGTACGTTAATTTGGTTGGATATGTGTATATTCGAAACAATGCGTTGGTCGGTCATGGTTTATTCAAAATTTTAGAATGAACCATGATCAAACAACGCATTGTTTCGAATAACTTTAATCCAACCAAATTAACGTACCGATTGAAACGCTTGACCAAAAGGATAATTGATGGAAATTGTTTGAAATCGCTCAAGATCATCCAAAACAAAATTAATTGGAAAAACACTGACAAGACAAAGTTTTGGCTATAACTGATTCACCGTACCAATTTCAAATAGTCGAAAACCCACTGAAATAAATTTATAAATGCCAATAATCGAACAAAATATAGTTTTAATGATATACGAAAACATAGACTCGAATTTGCTTTGTCGACCGCAAGAGATTTTTTGAATGGAAGTAATCAACAATAAGAACGTTCCGGAAGAACGTGATCTTCGAATAAAACTATCAAATTGAGAGACCTAAAAATAAGCTCCGAATGTCTCATGATTCCTCAAAGAATATTCAAATGGCCTATAATCAGTCAAAGCTAAAAATCAAATAGAAAAAGAAATGGAAAAAATATTGAAGAGAAGCCGAATAAGCTTATTGAATGACTCGTAATACAACGCAACTAATAATTTTATCAACAAAATCGTCTAAAACGAACTTTCAAATAAACATGATTGATCAAAGGGACATTTTCCGATAGAAATATTCAACGAAGACCGTTTTGAGTTGACATGATCTACCAAAAAACACTCCTGACATGATTGACAAAAAAAGAGTTTCAAATAGCTCATGATCGGTCAAACAGCACTCAAAAATATTGAATTAATTTGAAAATTTTTAAAAATTTTGAAGAAAAGCGATCGACCACAACGAATTTCCGAAGACTCCATGATGAAGCGCAACAAAGTTTGAAATGGGCAAAATTGACCAAGTTCTTGTTTCAACAGGACAATGATCAACCAAACGATGCCCCGTGCGTGACCAAAAAAATTTAAATTAACATAATTGATCAAACGGACAATTTCAAACGGAAACAATTGACACAAACAAATCTTGGGACTGAATTGATCTAACAAAATTTTATATTCTTTTTATTGAACCAAAACAAATTTTCAAATTCCCCATGATAGACAGAAATAAAATTTTAAATGGAAAAAGCTCCAACAAAACAAAATTTTGCTCAGCTTATAATCACATCAACCATTTTTTGAATAGCTGAATAGCCCACGATTGGACAGAACGCTTCAATTGCACAAGATTGAAAAAAAGGTTTCCTTAAGATAAAGATTGCTCGAACCTTCTAATGGCTTCTGATCGATTCGTACGTTAATTTGGTTGGATATGTGTATATTCGAAACAATGCGTTGGTCGGTCATGGTTTATTCAAAATTTTAGAATGAACCATGATCAAACAACGCATTGTTTCGAATAACTTTAATCCAACCAAATTAACGTACCGATTGAAACGCTTGACCAAAAGGATAATTGATGGAAATTGTTTGAAATCGCTCAAGATCATCCAAAACAAAATTAATTGGAAAAAGACTGACAAGACAAAGTTTTGGCTATAACTGATTCACCGTACCAATTTCAAATAGTCGAAAACCCACCGAAATAAATTTTTAAATGCCAATAATCGAACAAAATATAATTTTAATGATATACGAAAACATAGACTCGAATTTGCTTTGTCGACCGCAAGAGATTTTTTGAATGGAAGTAATCAACAATAAGAACGTTCCGGAAGAACGTGATCTTCGAATAAAACTATCAAATTGAGAGACCTAAAAATAAGCTCCGAATGTCTCATGATTCCTCAAAGAATATTCAAATGGCCTATAATCAGTCAAAGCTAAAAATCAAATAGAAAAAGAAATGGAAAAAATATTGAAGAGAAGCCGAATAAGCTTATTGAATGACTCGTAATACAACGCAACTAATAATTTTATCAACAAAATCGTCTAAAACGAACTTTCAAATAAACATGATTGATCAAAGGGACATTTTCCGATAGAAATATTCAACGAAGACCGTTTTGAGTTGACATGATCTACCAAAAAAACACTCCTGACATGATTGACAAAAAAAGAGTTTCAAATAGCTCATGATCGGTCAAACAGCACTCAAAAATATTGAATTAATTTGAAAATTTTTAAAAATTTTGAAGAAAAGCGATCGACCACAACGAATTTCCGAAGACTCCATGATGAAGCGCAACAAAGTTTGAAATGGGCAAAAATTGACCAAATTCTTGTTTCAACAGGACAATGATCAACCGAACGATCATTTTAAATGCCCCGTGCGTGACCAAAAAAAATTAAATTAACATAATTGACCAAACGGAAAATTTCAAACGGAAACAATTGACACAAACAAATCTTGGGACTGAATTGATCTAACAAAATTTTATATTCTTTTTATTGAACCAAAACAAATTTTCAAATTCCCCATGATAGACAGAAATAAAATTTTAAATGGAAAGAGCTCCAACAAAACAAAATTTTGCTCAGCTTATAATCACATCAACCATTTTTTGAATAGCTGAATAACCCACGATTGGACAAAACGCTTCAATTGCACATGATTGAAAAAAAAGGTTTCCTTAAGATAAAGATTGCTCGAACCTTCTAATGGCTTCTGATCGATTCTTACGTTAATTTGGTTGGATATGTGTATATTCGAAACAATGCGTTGGTCGGTCATGGTTTATTCAAAATTTTAGAATGAGCCATGATCAAACAACTCAATGTTTCGAATAACTTTAATCCAACCAAATTAACGTACCGATTGAAACGCTTGACCAAAAGGATAATTGATGGAAATTGTTTGAAATCGCTCAAGATCATCCAAAACAAAATTAATTGGAAAAACACTGACAAGACAAAGTTTTGGCTATAACTGATTCACCGTACCAATTTCAAATAGTCGAAAACCCACTGAAATAAATTTATAAATGCCAATAATCGAACAAAATATAGTTTTAATGATATACGAAAACATAGACTCGAATTTGCTTTGTCGACCGCAAGAGATTTTTTGAATGGAAGTAATCAACAATAAGAACGTTCCGGAAGAACGTGATCTTCGAATAAAACTATCAAATTGAGAGACCTAAAAATAAGCTCCGAATGTCTCATGATTCCTCAAAGAATATTCAAATGGCCTATAATCAGTCAAAGCTAAAAATCAAATAGAAAAAGAAATGGAAAAAATATTGAAGAGAAGCCGAATAAGCTTATTGAATGACTCGTAATACAACGCAACTAATAATTTTATCAACAAAATCGTCTAAAACGAACTTTCAAATAAACATGATTGATCAAAGGGACATTTTCCGATAGAAATATTCAACGAAGACCGTTTTGAGTTGACATGATCTACCAAAAAAACACTCCTTCTGACATGATTGACAAAAAAAGAGTTTCAAATAGCTCATGATCGGTCAAACAGCACTCAATTGGTCAGGATCAACCAAGGCTTTTAATGACGTTTTTAACGAAAAAAAAACAATGTGTCGAATGGAATGATCGACCAAAACAAAGTTTTGAATGGCTGATTACCGACAAAAAAGAATTTCGATTAAGCCAAAAGCAATCAAAACGAAGTTTCGAAAGGACATACAATCAATCCAATTGAACTTCGAATGAACTTGATCAACCAAAAAGAAATGATCGACCAAAAGAATGTTTATGAGGGAAAAAGTCCGACCAAAACCAAGTTCAAAAAGAGCCGTAATCAGATCAAACACCTTTACAAATGGTCCGCGATCAAGGTTTTGCAATTTTAAGCGGAAATCAAAATCCTGCTTGGTTGTTGTTGTTTCATAAGTCTATCGCCATGGCCAGGGCCCTTAGATACTATTTTTTGCTGAACTGTTGTTTTGGTTAATTAACAATAAAACAAAACAAGATTGGCATTGAGTAAAACGGCAATGGGTTTAAGGGCGGGTTGATGGGTAAAATGACTTCAATTATAAAATCATTTGGTAAAATGCAACTCTGAAAAAAGCGCTGATACCAGTGATTAATACAGCTATTTGTATGATCGTTCCTTTGTAGCCATATCCCACAAGGCAAGGTCCTTTTTGATACTTTTTAAGGATATAAAGATAAAAAAACATAGCAGGACAAGTCCTGAAATACAATTCAAAGAATTGAATGAAAAACTCAGACGTACTCTACCTGAGCAGCAGATCAATTGAACAATGCGAGCCAGAACAAAAACAAAATCATCTCAAAAAATTGAGAAACTAAAAGAATCAAAACTAAACAAAAATATACTCATTGCTAAAACTCTTGAAGCTTTTAAACCTAAGGCAAAATTTTTTCCCTTTAAAAATACCTATTTCAAAAATATGTTCACAACCAATTTTTGTTTCCGAAATGGGTCCACTATTATATCTGCAAGACATGAAAAATATTCATTGGCCCTTGAAGATCGATTAACTCGAAAATGAACAAAAAATTAAGAAAAAAAGAAATCATTTGCAAATTATAAGTAAATGTCGCAGAAAATCGTGATATAAATATCTTCAGAATCATTTCTGTGTCTTTACAAGCTATCCAGTAACCCAATTCCAAGCTTTAAAAAACTCATTGGCTCATAGGATAGGCAATAATTTTTAGAAAAGATTTCAAACTTTAAAAAAAATAGAAATTCGTTCTATTAAAATGTTGAGCGCCAATCAATTGCCCCTAGCAACTATTTAATGACATACTATCAAACTCTGGATGAGGTTACCTGGCTACTGAGGCAAGAAATAAATAAATAAAATACAAATGTTTTCTGAAACATTGAAAAAACTTGAAAAAAATTGGAAATTTTATCAAAAAACTTCTAAAAGTCGAAAGGTCAAATCGTTCAAAAACAAATCCATTGAACCTAGAAACCTTGCAGTAAATTTTTGTCATAACGTGGAATATGTTTTCTCACACTTGAGAATGGACGAATATCAAAAACTAACAAAAATTTTAGGAAACCTTAAAAAAATTGCAGATGGCCCTGGGACTCAAATAACTTCAATAATGACAATAAATGTCAAAAAATATGAAAAAAATTGCAAGTTTTGTCAAAAAATGCTAAAATTCGTGATGGCAAAAAGTTGAAAATTATTCCATTACCACTAGAAATTTTGCAGTAATCTACCATCAAACCCTAGAGGAGGTTTCTTGACACCTAGAGCTAAAAAAAACTCAAAAAATGACAAACATTTGCAAAAAACTAATTGCAAAAAATAGTATCATTCTGAGTGATTTGTTTGTAGTACCAAAACGTATAGCTCATACAATGGTCATAACAAGCAATTTTATCTTGCAAAAGGCCTTCATCAACTTTTAAGAACTTCAACCTAAGACTTATCAAAACAAAAAATTGCAAAAAATATGAAAAATTGGACCATTTTGTGCCCAAAACTCCTAAAAAAGAATTTTCAACCTTAAATTAAGGCCCAGCAGCTGCACCGCTATAAGCACTTGAAAGACTACTAAAGCCCACTTTGGGCCTCTAAAGAAACTTAATGCCCGCTGGGCTTTACCTGTTTATCCCGTTTTGAAAGATCAAAGTAAGTGAAAAATGTGTGAACACATCTTAAAAAAAACAGTGCACCAATGCAATTCAAGTTTTCAAGTTCTTTGAATTGTAAAAAGATGGAAAAAAAGATAAAAAAGTGGTCCTCTTCAATTGTCAGGGCGCTAAGAATTTTCGGCCATTTGATTTTAATTCGAACTGGTTTCTAACGACTTAAAGATGTTTCTGCTACACATGTGGCAAGGTCTATATTTAATAACAAGTTATCAACAAAATTAGATAAAAAATACTGACCTGATCAAAATGAACATATAAATGCTGGCCAAAAATCAACGTCGACGGAAGAAGTCCACTGATAATGACAAGAGTGTAGAAAAGGCAGCGATTTCTCTTAGAAAGCCATACTTCAGATTTATCAGCTCGGCAAATCAGAACATATCTTTCCAAAGCCAAAGCCACCGTTGTAGTTGCTTGATGCACAATTGTATGACTCCTATTAGCTATACAGATGGAACAAAACTAGTTTTCGTTAAAATAAAAACGTATTCTTGATTAGGCAGATTTTTTATGATGAGAAATTAAAAATAAAAGTAAAAAGGTAAAGTGAGGAAATCCAAAAAAAGGATTTTTATCAATCACAGCACATTAAGTCTACTTTTTGTTTGGAATGAGCAATCATTTTTTTGTTCTCTGAATTGAAATAGGTTCCTTTTCATGATAGATAGATACAAAAAATTCCTACTTTTCACACCAAATATAATCGACATTGTACTATAGTATACAATGCTTTTACTCCTAAGCCGTTCAGAAAGACAACAGTCAAAGAACATCCCAATAAGAAAATATTTGACAAAAGCAATCAATGTGAGCCTAAAAAAATTCTACTCACCAGAAACTTCAAAAGTTTCCACTAATTTTTTTGCACTGTGAACTTGTGGTTCTGGATGAAAATAAACAAATTTTAGCCTGACATGAAGCTGATCTTCATAGATGTCCTGGTTTTTAGCATTAAAAAGTTTTACTTTTTTGTTTTCACAGGATAATTCAAAGTGAGATTAAGTTTTCGTCGGATTGAAGAAAAGTATCGTCAATGCAAACAATTGAGGTAACCGTTTTTCTCCTTGTTCTCTCATTGTCTTTTGTCTCAAAATTTTACATAGTTTCACCTGGGTTTTAGTAAATAAAGAAGATCTAATCACTCCCATTTAAAACTAAATTTGACAATAGTATAAACAAGGAGGCTCGTTAATGTGCGTTCGCACATGATGTTCCCACCCGAGCTCATGTACATTTTTGACTTAATTGTCAACTAAATGAAGAGATAACAAAAATAGATGTTTGAGTTTAAAACAATCGTTACACAACCTATCTACTAATTGAATTCCATAATGCCATGCCTCATTAAAGCGCCAACGGGATCTGACAGTAAAGAGACTACGAGACAAAAACAAACCAACGTCAGAATTAGCAAAAAAAAAAAAAAAAAAATTTCATGGCAAATATGAAAATCTAAATTAAAAAGCACCCAGTAACAACGTCAAAAAGCAGTCAGATAAAACCTTAACAGCTCAAATTTACTTTCTCCTAACTATACAGCAGATGGAAAGTTTTCTTAATGAGACTAGGTAACAAGTCGACAAAGAGAACGAACTCTGAGGCGAAATTCAAAAAATATTCAACATTTTTTAAACCGAGAAATTTTAAAAGTCTTAAAAATCATTAATTTTAACTTAATAATCCTTGATAAATTACTAAAAAGCCCTACAAACCAAAAGGACCTGTCGTCTTTAATTAGACTAAGCCATAGAAACAAATTAAAAAAACTCAAAATATTACAAACGATTTGCGAAAACACAAATTTCTTTATTTTCTATTCTAATGAGTAAAATATTTGGATTATGTGATAAGGTTTCAGAGGTAACCAATAATACGAAAACACCAAAAACTTGTTTTAAAAATTTTAAAAAACTTTTGTCATTGAAGTCATATAACTAATAAATAGAAGTTGAAAGCGTTAACCAGATTAACTTTAGTTGCAGTAAAAAGCAAGTGGCTTTTGTCAATACTGAGACTGACTAACAGTTCACAAAAACATTTAGGATTGGCTAATGCCCAAAAAAAATTTTCGAAAAATTATTTTTAAAGTCTTAGAAGCCATTAAACTCAAAAGCTTTCACCGGAGATCAATAACTACGCTAAAATATAACCCGTTGGGAGGAAAAAGATGCTTTTTATGCATAGATAACCAATAAGACATCACAATAGGTCTTAAGACTATGAAAACAACAACAAAAACAGGCAAAAACCAAAATTTAGTAGAAAAGTGCGAGAAGAAAATGTCCAAGCCATTGAAAGCATGAGCTTTTCTCTGAAAATTTTATCTGTAATCCACGGAACGTCTTCTATAAGCCAATGGGAGCTATCAAAATGTGATAATGTGATAAGATTTCAAAAGTAACCAATAATACAAAATACCCAAAATAATTTAATTTTTTTTTGAAATCTTGTGTCATTGAAGTCATATAACCGAAAGTAAGAAGATAAAACCGCTAGCCAGAATAAATTTGGTCGCACTAAGAAGGAGGAGGGTGCTGTTTTTCCTGAGACTAACTTACAGATGATGATAATAAGTTTATGATTGGTTTATGTTCAAAACAATTTTCAAAAATTTATTTTTATAGTCTTATCAGCCATTACCTGTCCACTCAAAGCACTAGATATGTTTATTTAATGCTCATTACGGAAAGTATTGCACTGTTAGTCAATTTTTCTATACCATAGGACCCCAAAAATTTGTAAAACCTCAAAAAGAAATTCAAAATTCCATTTAAAATTACGAAAACTCGGAGTCGAAGCCAAAAAAACATGAGCAATTCCTTGAAAACGATTTTTTTGTTCATTGGGCTTCATTTGACTGTAATGGAGATTTGTCATTAACGGAACCACAACATGAAAAGTTAAGTCTCTCTAGGTAACTTAAAAAAGCAAAAAAAGTAGAAATTTTTTTATAAAATAGAATTCGAATTTTCAATCTTCGATAATTCCTCGAAAAAAAAACGAAAATCAAAAAACCTCTTTAAATTTGAATTCTACGCTGGACGAGCTTTTTGATGATACCACTCACATTTCTCTGCGATGGATATATCGAGCAGTCAAATTTGTCTGAACAAAAAAAACCGTTTGAGTATATAGTTCCTCCCCCCACAAGTAGGGTCGGAACAAATAGCAATTACCTGACAAATTAATATCTCTTTTCAGTGGTTTGAAGTTACTTGATTTGTATTGAGGCTCAGTGTTTCCATTTAATCGTTAGAAGAAAAAGGTTACTGAAAAAACATTCTTTTTGAGTTTTTAAAGAAACATTTACAAAAAGAAAAGAGAGGGCGTCGAATTGCAGTTGAATAGTGTGTTTTTAAATAAAATAAGTAAAATCAGTGTCCCAGTTGAGCCAACTTAGAGCCATGAATGCTTCTTTGGTTTAATGGATAATTGTTTTATCAGAAGTTCAATTGATAGTTCAAAATCATTACACAGTTTCCTTAAATTGATTTTTAATAAACTAGGGGAAATTCTCAAAACTGAAAAAAATACAAATCTTTCTGACTATGAACTCTAAAACCCATATCTCATTCACCCAGGTACAAGTATGAGTGTATCCTGAAACGACACTATAGTTTCACACGATGGTTCTTTGTTGGACCAGTAAGTAACATATGCACTTTGTCAAACAGCCACAATTCAAAACAGCTATTACAAAACACATCAAATGAAAGTATTCGCAAAGAGCAACTTTATAAAAAGTTGTAATTGAATCTATTTAACGCCATGGTGTTTTTTTTGTATTTTTTATCATTTTTCTTCTACCAATTTTGAGGATACAGAGAGTATAACCTCTCCTTTTCATATTAATATGAAAATAGCGGTTATTTGTGATTCCATTGTGAATTAATTTAATATATAATCAATGTTTTTAAGTGTAGATTCCGAAATATTCATGCATTAATTACCTGGTCAGCCAGTGTATTCTGGTTTCCGAACCTACCGCTGCACAAGAGATCCGCACCATATGAGAAACTTCATTGAAAATCTTCAAGAGCAAATTTAATCTCACTTCCCTAAATTTTCGTAAGTTACTGAGCAACGAAACTTTTTTTAACCCGTTTTCAACAAAAAGTTTTAAAAACCGTTTTTGGACTCACAACAAGAGTTTTTTTCAAAGAGCTCAGTACTGTTTCAAGGAACCTCAGCAACCAAAAAAAATTTGCATCGTTTTCTAATTAGGTTGCAGTTTATCTTCTAAATGGGTTTCAATTAACAAAATTCTATTTATCTTATTTAACAAAAAAAGAATAATAGCTGTTGAAATGCAGGGGAATAATGCGCTTTTGAAAAGTAAGTAAATTCAGTGTTCCAATTATTCCGATTTAGGGCCATTAATGCATGGTTGGCTTAATAGTTACATTTTTTAAATCAGACAATCAATTGAGAGGACAAAACCATTACATGGTTGCCTTTCATTTAAAAAAAAAATGACACAAAAATTTTTAAAAATGAGGAAAAAATACAAATCTTTCTGAAAATCAATTCAAGCACCCATATCTCATCTACCAAGTGACAGAACAAGTTTGAGTGTATCCTGAAGTAACACTTAGATTACAAGTCTTATCAAAACTAGACACACTTTGATTCTTGTTTTTAGACTCGTTATCAACAGGTACACTATGTCAGACGGCCACGTTTCAATCCAGTGGTTACAGTTAGTTCATTTCAAATAAAAATAGTATTAATTTTGCATAAGGTTTTAATTTAAGCTATTGAAAGCTGTGATGTTCTTTTTGCACTTTTATCAAGTTTCTCCAGTCACTTTAGACGCAACATATATGTCTTCTTTTCAGTTCAAAAAATAGTGGTCATATTTGCTTTCATTATGAAACAATTGAATATTCAAGCAATGTTTGTGTTCCTAATTGTTGATTCTTGCATTAATTGACTGGTCTGCCTTTGTATTCTTGATTCCGATGCAAGCAATGCATCGAAAAATACCACTATAAGAGACACCTCAATGAAAATTGTCAGTAGCAATTTTAGTCTCCGCACCATCATTTTTTTTTAGCTCAGTGACCAACGGAACATTTTTTATCAAGGTTTTCAAAACATCTTTTTAAAGACCTACTTCAAGGACCCGCGACCAGATTTTTATTTTTCCAAAACCTCAGTGCCCTTTCAATGCACCTCGGAAGCCGCAAAAGTTTTGCCTGGTTTTCCAAGTGGTTTCAGTTTTTTTCTGTATGACAAAAATTACTCAAAGTGAAGTGTAGCCATTTTTTGTGGTGAAAAGAACATTGAAATCATGAAGGTCGATCAAAAAATTTAACAAAGTTTGGGAAAGAACGAAAATCTTATAAAGCTTATGTTGTCAAATTTGGTATGTCATGGTTCCGTCAATTGTCTACACAAAAATGTTTGGATGAAAAATCAATTAACTGAAATTGTAACGCTTGTGTGCCCTGAAATCAGTTAGATAACCAGGGCCGGGATTTATGAGATATATAATTAACAGATGCTCTGCCAGAAAAAAATCATTTGAAGGAAACACAATTAACTAATTTTTGAATTGTTGCGGTTTTCAACAAATAAAGTCTTTCTGCAAGTTAAATAATTCAAATCAACGCCAGGAGCTCTCCGATAAATTTTAGTGGTGTTCAATGGATAGACTCATTGAATTTTGAACATTTTTCATTACCAATCTCACCAAGTTATCAGCTTTTTTCCAATTTTCACGTATTTGACTTTGAGTAAATTCAGTTGTTAACTGCGAATACCTAGATCATTGAAAATAAAAAGTTTTTTATATTGCATCATTGGTTTGACCAATTAAAAACCGTTTGAGGTAGAAATCAAAACATGAACAGACACCATACTCTCCCTTCTTTTAAAGGCACAACGTTGTTCATTAAATTTATCTTTTTTCTTGTTTTTCAAAGATAATTTTATACAAACTAGTCGGGTAAATTGTATCTTGATACTATGATGCGTTGTATATGTATACATTTGAAAAAAGTTTTGTTGAAAAAGCCCGGAAGTTAAAAAATTTCATGAAATTAAGAAACAAATAGTTTTTCTACAATTTAATTGAATTTTTTACTGTTATTCAACTTACCTTCGAAGCATTTGAGATCAGAAATTTCAAATTACTCAATTGTAATATGTGCATAGCTTGAGACACATTATGAGAAAAATTAAAATACAACGATTTTTAATCTTGTTGCCTATAATAACTTCACTTGAATCACTGCGGTATTACTGCGAATCTTGTCTGGCTTTTGAAAATAGCTGAATCGAAAAACCAATAGGCTTCCGGACTTGAGTCTCAGAGCTTTTCAGCGCTGAACCAGCAATTTTCAAGAGCAAAATCTGAATTCAGTTCTGAAACATTGCATCTCCAGATAATATTAAGTTTCTTTATGTGCAGTTTTTCTTCATTATGTTTATTTTGCGGTCATAAAAATCGCCCAGGCTAAACTTATCCTTTATAGTCTGTAAATTAATCCTTCCTCATAATTAATTCGTAGCAGAATTACATCATACTTTCGTGGCTTATAACTGGCAATAACTATAATAGTATACGCACTATTTTTACATCAGCTAGTTTGTAGGCAATTGCCACAAAGCCCATTTAGCTGAGTGGTTACGGCTTGATACGCAAATTAAATGATACAATTAACCACGCGGAAGTTTGAGTCGCATACAAAGCAAACCTTAAGGGCGTGAGTTAGACTGATCATATAAACTTCATGAAGAAAATTTGACTCAAATATCAAGACTGGCCTGTGTAAATTGTGACACGAACAGAGAAACAGGCCATTCTGAAAAACAGAATGTTTCTAGACTGACTCAGCTCTGATTTGCTCTGCCAACAATCTCCGGGTTAAACCTTAGTAGTGTCAAGTTTAGGAACATTACAAGCCACTGTCGCACCATAAGAAAATGGCCATTTGATCCATTTTACTTCTTTTCATCCGAAAAACAACTTAGTGCCTGCAGAAAGGGGCGTAACTTGTATGGCCACAATGGATTAATTGGTTAGTTGCTATATACTAATAAAGGATAGCTTACAGTAGCGATACCATAATAAAACGTTATAAGTGTCATCATACTTCACAATATAGTGCCCCAAAAATTTCAAAAGTTGACTCAATAGTAGTTAAAACCAATTGGTAGGGTTTCAGGCACGTAATAAAGCAGCAAACATGAAACTTATGCTTGATACTAGCTAGCATACGCTCTAAGTTTTTTCACGTGTGAATGATACAAAAAATTATGGCACTGTAAATAATTTCTCGTGAAAACCGGAAAATTTGAGCGTTTGTAGAATCTGAAAACCATTAGCTAAATATTGTGTTATTATATTCCTATTTTAAAAAATTTCTACCAATCCAACTGAATTCATCTTTTCATGTTTTCATATCTTTGAAATGATGCAAAAAAGAACGATCTCATTATCTTTAGGAAAAATTTCATTAAGTTTTATGAAGGAATCACAAGATCCCAAGATCCAAGATCACAAGATGTCTGAAATCAAATTTCGGATGACGTAACATAGGTTTTCATTCTTAAACCACACTAAGCTTTCGTAACAGTTATCAATTAAGTCGTGAGTTTATGATTTTTCCTGTGAACCACTAAGAAACAGTTTACAGAAAAACAATGATAAAATATGTTAATTTACAATTTACCCCATTCGCTCATTCGCACAAAAATTGAGTATTCATTTCATCACTCGAGAATTTATTGTGTGATTTGTAGCGCCGTTTACCAAAGAAATAATATAAAATTTTGCCTCATTAGCATTAGTTTTGTGGCTCACGCAATTATTTAGATGAAAAATGAAGTTTTTTGCTTCTTCCTTAGAAAATTTGCCCAAAAACAGTGTTAACGGCCTGTTATGGAAAAACTCATTAGATTCAAAAGAGTTATGCCTTGTCTTTTTGGTTTGTCCGAGACAAATAAATTTTATGAAAGAAAGAATTTGTAGAATCTAGAAACAATCAGCTAAATATTGTCTTTAGTATTTTCCTCTGAAAAATATCTCTACCAAACCAGCTGAAGTTTTCTGAAAGAAATATTTTTCTTTTTTTTCATGTGTATAGATTGAGGCAAAAAAATTAATGATCTCAATATTGTCAGTAAAGTGTTCCTTAAATCGTATGAACCTCAAGTAACAAAAAGTAATTTTAATTTTGCTGACCACACACGCTGTATACCAAGGTCACAAGATCTCTGAAATCAAATCTCGGATGACGTAAAATGGGTTGCTATACTTAAAACAAACTAATCATTGGTAAAAGTTATAAAATAAGTCTTGGTTCTATGAAATTCCAAGGGAACAATTTAGAAACATTTTGCAGAAAAAAATGATAAAATATGGTAATTTACCTCATTCGCTCTTTCCTGCAAAAATTGTATATTTTTTTCATCACAAGATAAAATATCAACTATCAGAGTTAGTAAACACAGATTTTGTAATCACTTCTATTCAAATGGGTATAGATTAACGGTTTAGAAAAGCATCAAGTGCAATCGGAGTGAAAATTTTCTTATACAACATCCTTTGAATTCCGCGCGCAAATAAAAAAAAATGGGAATTAAACGAAATTTATCTGGCTAAGGACTAATAACTTTGTCTGTCTGATATATGGTGGTCTTCGAGTAATACCGCGTGTATCAACGTTCCTATGCTTATCTTGCATTAACAAGATAGTCTTCCAATAAGTTGACCGATCCTCCAGGGTTTAAATGCCAGCGCTAAAAATTGCAAAAAAATTAAAGAGAATGCTCTGAATTGTTCCACGAATTGCAATTCCTGGCTCTGATAGAGGCGAATATTTTGAAAACAAAAGTTTAGCGACTAAAAACCTCATTAGTTACAACATTTTACTGAACACTGTAAATCTTCTTGCGGCGGAACTTTGTAACTACAAAAGTAACTGGGAAGTGGCGCAGTGGAATATGAAGTGTTTCAAAAGCATGATGTCTCTCATTCGAACTCGGATACAGTTTTTTTAGGTGAGAAGTCCAGTGAAAGCTTTGGAAAAAAATTCTTTTCCAATAGTTTCAAACTTTTTATGAATTCATCACTGAAGACCGCGATGTGAAAAAAATTACTTTCACTAATCCTTTCCTAAAAAATGAGGCGATTTGAGCTGGAAAAAAATTTTTTTCAAACCTCTACATCTTACTTCTTAAATTTTTTTTCTCAAAGTCATACATAGCATTGTCAAATTAATCAATCTTAATTTAATAAATTCTATTTTCTTATCTTTTGGCCGACTGCGAAGTTAAAAGAACTATTGCAATACTGTAAGCAAACTATTCCTTAAATTGCATCTTAAGTAATAAAAAACAAATGTTTTTGGTTGCTGTCCTCTCTTTGGCGTTTTCTCTCATTTTTTTATTGCTTACCTCAACCAATTTGTATTTTACTAGGAACGCTTCAGTAACACGAACACTGTAGGCCAAAGTCAGGAAAATGCTGAAATCGAATCTCGGATGGCGGTACTTGGGTTTTTAATTTGAAATCAGACTAAAATTTATCACTTAAGTAAGTATTTCATTAATTTTAAGGGATAAACATAGAAACGATTAGTGGAAAAACAATGGTAAAAATTGGTAATTTTCCTCATACAATCATTTGCAAAAACGAATGTGTGTTTTATGATGGGTACTGATTTTAGATTTGCAAAAGCGTCAAGTGCGATCAAAATGAAAACTTTCAAATACAACATCTTTTGAATGTCACGCGCAAATAAAAAAATGGAAGCAGAACGACTTTTATCTGGCTAGTGACTAAGAACTCTGTTTGTCGGATATATGGTGATCTGCGAATAATCGAGCCTGTATAGACGTTTTTATGCTTTACTTGCATTAACAAGATAGTAAAGATAACAAGAAAAGCTATAAATTTCATGTCTTACTACATTTCACCGGTGAAAAGCACTTCAAATATTCTTGTGGTGCAACTTCGTAAGATTAACAATTTTTTTGCGATTAAAACATTTTTTGCCGCTTTTCGTTGGTGGCAGTGAAACGTTTTTTCAACGAATAAGCCCTTAAAATAAAAAGTTCATTGTTAAATATTTCTAAAATCTTATTGTTACAAAAGTTTAACGCTAAAAACCGTAATTTCTACAACAAATTCAAAGCATATGTTTTTGATAAAGTGGATTCATCCTGATTTAATTTTAAAAGAATTATATTGAAATTAACTGAAAAGTAGCGCAGTGGACAAAGAAGTGTTTGAAAAGAAAGTTGTCTCAGATTCGAACCCGAGTACAGAGATTCTTTTGGTGGGAATTCCAGTGGAAGTTATGAAAATAAAGACTTCGTCACCGCTGAAAACCGCGAATCTTAAAAAAATTCAGTATTTTCTTAGCTCCCGTCACTAAAAGGTGATTTGCGGTGAAAATTTTATCATCGCTATGAATCTCAATTCTTGCATTTTTACCCCAAAGTCGTACATGCCGTTACCATATCAAGCTCAAATGCTCATTTACGTAAACACATCTCACTATCTGACATCACACATTTTTCAATTGTTGGGCATAACAAGCTAGGCTGTCAAGATATTAAGGTAATCAAAACGCTAATAGCAATTTTTACTGCCGCTTGGATTAGTAAAAGACTTAATTTCCATGAACCAGAAAAAAATTCCACTTTAAACCCTGCAAAAAAGTGGAAGTCGTGAAGTATTTGACGTCTTGCAATGAAATTTTAAAATAAAGAAAATTTCTGTGAGAGAAGCTTTAAACTATGGTTATTCTGCTGGAAATTTTTCTACCACATTTCCGTCAGTTCACTTAATTGTTTATATCATTTTGGGGAGCATATTGGAAGCAGTAAAATTTTTCAAAGTTTAGTGGTACGTTTCTGGTGTCCTGCTTTTCTTTGGATGCCATACTATTTTCCTTGAATTCTTAAAAAATCATATATCATCCCAATTTTTCATGCAAATTCGCAAACAAAATGCAGATATTCTCGATAATCACAAGCGCATAACATTGTAATAAACGGGAAAGCGCTCCTTTGTATCGGTTATTATTATTAATCTCTGAAAAATATGGACTTTGCTAACATACAATTCAAAACATAGACTTTAAATAGGACGACGCAAACAATTAGTCTAGTGGAGGGGGGGGGGGGTCAATAATGAACAAAAATGACCAAGCAGTTCAGCACCTTAGTTAAGGTCCGCCAAAAATCTCTCCATAGGTCGAGGTAAATTCTTTTCATGGGAGTTTTTCCATCAATCATGGTATTTCCATAGGGCTTTAGCGTAGAGCATGGTCTTTCATAAGCTTTTCGAGTCGAGGCTGGTCTTCTTAGGGGTAAAGCAAAAGTATTTTCATAATTCTGCTTCATTTCATTTTTGGAAAAACAAATATTTTCTTTTCTTGTTGCTACATATACCGACGCAACAATGGAGTGAGATTAAACAGTATTGCACCACTGAAGTCCAATTAAACACACCGTTTGAAAACTGTCAAAAAATTAAGAGTTTTTTCCATTCTTAAGTCAAAGCAGCTATCGCAGCTGGACTATATTGCCTCTTTGGTTGATTGAATAAAAACTACGTAGCTAAATGTTGTTTCTTCTTCAAATTATCCATGTTGAAATTGTGGCGTTATTCAGTTATTTGTCTTCCAAAATTATGAAATATACATATTTCTCTAAAAAAATATGCAGATTTTTGATGGATATTTTGGTCTTCTGAATCGCAAAAGGTGAAAACAGCCTGCATACTGACTACGTTATAAGCAACACTGAGCAATAAATATGTACCTAAACCTCTTGAGGCAAAAATGACGACTTATGAAATGGGGGTTTTGCTCGAACCTTGCTTTGAAAATTCCTTTAATTCATTATTTTGAGTCGAAACCAATAAATATATATTTTGTTGATTTATGATTTGAATTTTTCTCGACGCAATGTTTACTGCTCACTAATTTTTGTCGAAGCTAAGAACCCGCCAAATTCTGGTTCAGCAAACCCAAGCTTAGCATTTGGGGTCAGGCAAAAGTCCAGGTGATGAAAAAAGTCTGGCAAAACTTTTCTCGCTGCTCTTTTGGGTCCAATAAGATTTATTCACGTTTTAGGTCTAGCTTAGGGCATTTAATATTTCAGGCCGTTTTTCACCGTTAATAATAAAAATTCGTATACGATTTGTATGATTCCTGTTTATCCGACAAGAATCACATGATTTTTATTCCGGTTAATAGAGATCATAGGTGTGATTGGCTGCCTTGACACCAATAGGGAACAATTTCGGTCAGGACTCTTGTAAATTTAAGGCTTTGTCGAAACTCAGGAGTTTTCTCCCAGTAGTCTGGAGCAAAGTAATCGTGAGGCTTGTAATCGTCCAATCTGCATAGAATGCCTCTCAGTAAGAAAACTGACACAAATGTTATGTTTTTAACAACAAAAAATGGGGCCCTCGACCCAAGACCCGGTCTATTTTCTTTTACTTAAACCCAAGTTTACCGCGCAACTATTTGTTTCCCTATTTGTTGCAGAAAATTGAAATTAGTTGCAAAGGTTTTTTTTAAAGTGATGAGTAAATACCCGGACACCAGTTACATAGTAAAAAGTACCGTTTCATAGCATATCAAACGTAAAGCGAGCACTGTCCCATAGAGCTAAAAGCGTTTTTTTACCGGTTTAGAACAAAAACATTTCAAATTATTGCCAGTTCAGGTGGGGTTTATACTCTTATCGATTTTTATTATCTGGTTAAACATTTTTGACTCGTTTTACTGTTAAAAAACAGAAAAAAAATGAAAACTAAAATGTGCATCTTTGAGCAATGTACTGATATCCTCCATGAGATCTATAGAACACGGGCATTCAGAGAAAATCACGTGTCATAGTAGATAATGAACAAAAAGTGCAAAACTAGTACATATCGCAACTCTAGATTGAAAAAATTGCACTTTTCTTTTTGTATTTCAGATTTGATAGTGTTTTGAAATCTTCAGGTTCACTTTCGGAATCTTGGAAAGGTGAAATTATCTTGGAAACAGTTCACACAATTTTTTTTCAATTCATAGACTGTTTTTTGATCAAAGCTCGGCCAGCAGGTTTTACCCGACTTAATATCTAATAACAGAGATGTTTATGTTATAAGTTGATCTATCGGAGCTGAGAACATTGAAAAAGAGATCAAGATATTATCGCGTAAGATCTGATAAGCAGAATCATTAATGTGAAAAATACCATCAAATCTAACAAAGTACCCAGATCGAAGTCTCAGTATAAATCAGCGCTGAATCAGAGATTTTCCGCTCTGCGATCTTACTATGACTGGTTTCTGATCATGTCACTCTTTACCATGATCAGAGTAAAACTCAGAGTACAAATTTTCAAATCTGAAAAACTCTGTACAGCATGAAAATCAGAATCTGATTTTCTCCTGGTCACTGATTTTAACAGTCTGTCAGACATATGGAGAGCGGGAAAAACAGAGTAAGCGTGTTATCAGACATTACATAACTAAAACTCTGCAACTAGTAGTCGATTCTTTTTTTTGTGTCTTTGTGTTCTCCTAATCACTTAACAGCAAGCATGTTAAGTGATTCGGAGCATGGTTAAGAGCATGATTAGAATCACTTGTTGACAGCATTTTTAACCAGAAAAAATCATTCGATGATTTTTTTAAAGAGGCAAGTATAAGTAAAAAGCTGTGACCATTTTTAAAAGGGATTTGGCCATCCATTTTATTAGGCTACTGCAGATCTACTCTTGAAATAAGCGGTTCATCAATTTCCACATAATCTCAAGAAATCCTAATGTTCACTTATAAGGCATCCATTTGTTGTCTTCAAGAATTCGACAAAATGAAATCTGTTCCAAGGGGTTGAGGTATTAGAATTATGACAAAACGTCTTCTGGGGGTGTCATTCAGGTTCGTTAAATACAAGGACCCGGAAGAAGTTGATGACCCGGTATTTCGATTAATAAATCTGATATTTCTGGACAATGACCCTCTAATTCGATTAATAAATCTGGTATTTCGCAACAGTGACCCAGTCTTTCAAGTCATGAACCTGACGTTTCGAATCATAAGTAGTAATACTTCGAATCATTAAGCTCGTACTTTGAATCATAATTCTTTATAATTTGAATCATACATCCCGTACTTAAAATCATGATTCTGATAATTCGATTCATAAGTCTGTTATTGCGCAATTTCGATTCATAGTTAAATTTTTGTCTGGACTGTCGTGTCAGGGTTTTTTTGAGTCTGGATCACGTGGTTCATACTTCCACCACCTGACCCCGGTTTAAGCATAACGAAAGAATCAAACACCAAGAACTGTTTAAGAACTTCAAACCCTGGTTATGCAAGAATTCATAACTTGGGAGAATCTTGCATGATTTTGAATTCATGTGGAAGGGTGTTTGATTTTTTCTCCGAGATTAGCATTTCAGTTCCAAAAGTTATATGGATATGAACAACTTAACCAAAACTTACTACCAGTGCCAATTAACGAGCAAAAATTATTTCTAAATACTATTATGAATTAGTTCATTAACTTCATTTATAGTGTATTTCCCCAGGAAAAAATTTCGGCCAAAATCATATTACAAATTTTGACTTTATGTTTCTTAAAATGAGTTAATTTTGATTTTCAATTTTCAGTTTTGAAAAAATACATAGCACCGTCTTCCAAGTGATTTCAAAAACTTGCAAGGTTCTTGCAAGTTTTCAATTCGCGCTTTGCTAGAGAACACCTTCAAACTCAATCATTTGCGTTACAGATGATCTACATAAAAAACAGCCCAGAAATGCTGTTCACCCTAGTCTGTGTTTCTCATGTCTCAATGGTTTTTATCTTAAAAGATTTGCCCTAACTCACTAAAATGAAGACAAACTAGTTGCACTAGATCAAAAAATTGGTTTTCACGTGGTACTCTTGGTGTATTTCTATTGTGCTGGACTTAAAAGGTCTGTTAAAAACGTTTGAATTTAAACTGACTACAATCCGTCCACTATATGCAAAAATTCACTTATACTGTTTGATCTTGTTTGCAGTCTTGTTGCAACCAGTTACAGTCCCAAATGAAAGTTTCCAATTCCCTCTTTACATGCGAGAGCTCAGAGCATTGGTTCTCTGACACAATGAGCTGAAATCAACTTTAATGAGTTTATCCAGTTTGAGTATACTGAACCAATTAAATTCAACTACTTCATTAATGAAAAATTTTCAAGACAAGAAGTTTACACGCTAGCTGATCAAGTCAGTACCTTTAAAGTGATTTAAAAAGTTAATCATTATCTGAAGTAATAGAAGAGTCAAGGCTGAGCGATGACGCTATCAAGTTGGTTTAGTTCTGGTCAATTGAGCAGCTTTCCAAAAAAGTCTGCGCAGTATTTTCCATTGAATTCAATAGAGAAGGTACTTATAGAAAATGATGCTAAACAACATTAATTATGACTAGCAGGTCCGGAAAGGCTATCTGAATGCATCTTATCTTGAAACATTAACAACTGATATTCTCAATGAAGAATTTTTCCGTTATAGCTGCTGTACATGCGATCGTTTCAGTGACTTTTTTTGCAAAACTACTTTGAACAAACCAACAAAAAATGATGAGCAACATATGTCAAAGAAAGGTTTTATGCGAGTTTAGAGTAATAGACGTTATCACAGAGCATTAAAAAATCAAAACGGATAGAATGAGGTATAAAGATGGCGAGCAAGATAGATCGATAGCAGCAGAAGTATAAAATGAGTCGGAGAGCAAATAGAATTAAAAATACGAAAAAAACTCAAAAGACACAGAACCAATAGAAAGTTGAAAGCAGAGAAGGAAAACAGAAAAAAACAAGAGGGTGGAAGAAAGCCAACGAGAAAATCTGAGAGAAAGTTTTCAGCGAAAAGCGAAAAAAAGGGAATCAACGAGAAAAAATCGGAATCGATGAGAGGAAAGAACAGAAAGAATACAATGCAACAAAAAGAACAAAAACATCAGGAACCCACCGTGAGAAAAACAATAGATAACAGTAAATTGAATCAAAAACACAATATAAAGAAAAGAAGAGGTTAGTAAACAACTGGGAAAAGAAAGAGAAAAAAAAGAGAAAGAGAGAGAGAGAGAGAAAGCAGGAAAAAGGAAAGTGAGCGAAAGAAGGCAAGACAAAACAAAAGCGAGAGAATGAAGCAAAATCAGACACTAAAAAAGAAGCCAAAAAAATTATGATAGAGAGAAAAAAATTACAAGAACAGCGAGATAGTGAGCAAGCGCAAAAAACAAAAGCACAAATTTGAGTTCAAAAAAGTATCTCAAAAAACACTTGAAGGCCAGAAAAAAAAAAGAAAATCGCACAACAGAAAATAAGAAAGATAGCGATAGAAACTGAAGAAGAGGGGGGAGAGATACAACAGTTCAAAAGGGAAGAGAAAACAAATCCTGTGTGAGACAATGAATTCCGTTTTTCACAAAAAAATATGAATGTGCTAATGAGAACACGACGGAAGTACCGAAGAGGGGGAACGTGCTGATAAAAATGAATCGTTGGCGGGCCTTTGCGTTTGTATTTATGAAGTCAACAGACACAGAACTGAGTTAAGGGGCTGGCTAATGCCACCAAAAAATTTTCAACAAAAAAATTAAAGAAGGGAAATGATCATGTTTTGTATGCAATAAATTATTAGTAACAGTCATTAACATCAAAAAGTCCTCTACTGAGAGCCAGAAAATTTGTTTTGATTTGAAGACCTCAGTTTTGACATATATAATTATTTGGCACATAACTCTGGTTTTTGAATCGGCGCCTTTTGGGTCTTGTTCATTTCAGAAGCACAATTTTTTTTTGGTGAAATCTTCTGTTTTAAAAAACATTTTTACAGTGAAACTTTGACGAAAAATCCATCATCCACGTTTTAATCCTTGACGTTTTTGGTGATTAACTTCTCCTTCAAAAATTTTCCAGACAAAATATTTTATCAACAAAATTTCTTTGACAAGGAATTAAGAAGGACAAGGTTTTTTTTCGAACACAAACTCTCTTTGTCATAACACAAGTTCGATCATTTACCTTTTCAGTATCAAAAACTGTTCGGTCACAGACTTTTTTGTGAAGATGGTTTTGGTCACAGACTCTTCTCTGAACATCTAATCGGCCAACAACTTTTCGACATTATTGTTTATTGTTTTTGTTTATTGAAACACCGCGTTTTGTACTTTTCGTCGAAAAAAAAAATTTCGGCAACAGGATTTTTCGCAAAGCATTTTCGGTTCATGACACGACCTTTGTAGCAAGATTTTGGGACAATGACTTTTGGGCAACACTTTTTTGTCAATGACCTTTTTATAACATTTTTCGGTCAGAGACCTTTTAGAAACATTAATCGTTCAATGACCTTAAGTCACACTTTTTCCGTCATTAACCCGAACTTAGCAACCATTTAAAGGTGATCCTCGGTAGTACTGTTAAAACATGCTGCTCAGTGATGCCTCTAAAATATGCCGCCTCATAAGTTCACGCGAATAATATATAGATTGTGTAGACCATTAGTTATCATTACGGAATTGTTTCAAAGCTGAGTCACTAAAACTGATGGTCTTTTTTGCTGTATGATGGAAAAAAGAAAATCGCTGCTTTTTTCAACAACTCTTATTTTTTTCGGCGTTTTTTATCTAAGGTTCTAACGCTCAAAGCATTTCAATAGTCGTATGAAAAGGTTAAATATATCAATAATACACTACTGTCATAAATTCTGTGAAATTTTTATCATCAGTTACCTTTGTTGCTTTAGTAAGACAAAAACAATTTTTAATTCAAATTTAATATCTCTAAATCCTTCGCACGTCTCGAAACATTCCTATGATCTTTTGGAAGTAGCTTACATTTGCATTAGTAAAGATCTGACAATGGTACACACTTTCTTCTGGTTTCACCCAATATATTTCATTAAATTTTTTTCACTGATGTGTTACAGCATCTGTTAGTAATCTGATATCTCCTTAACCTGATATCCGATTAATTTGATGCTTTTTCATAGAAATAATCTCAGCTCGAAGTGCATGTTGTTCAACAATAGTCGAAATTAACTCCTCTCATAAAAATTCAAAATTCACTTTTTGACATACACGAAAATTTTAAATGCAAAAACATTGCACGTACGTAGGTTTGGATCACAAGGTTACCAGTACCAAAATTTCAATTTAAAGAGGCGAGTAAGGTATCTCGGATTAGAAAGTGTCTACGTTTCGCATTTTCAAAACTTGTGAGACAGCACTTGAAATCAGATTTTGCGTACATTTTAATCTCTGCCACCTTTGTGCAATTATGGCCATATAAAAAATGAAGATTGCTTGATAATTATGTAAGGAAAATCGCAAGCCAATAGGGGATATAAAAATTTTGTGGAAGATTAAAAACTCTGCTTCAATTTTTGGAAACTTTTTGTATACTTTCAAGACAACATTTGAGAGGCATTCAGACGAGCGAATTAGATGACTGTCGCAAAATTTTTGCCAAATTGGATAGTTGTGTAGATAATCCCTTTCAAAGGCAGCCGACTTGTTTAGTCAAAATTGGTTGTTTGAAAAAGCAGCTTGTTTATTTTAGTAGAAACTCTTGCAATATTGGACCAGCTTAAAATTTCAGTACCTTATCTGTCAACTATAAAGTTGCTAAATTTTGAATTTTCCTCATGTGTGATTTCCGAGTTTTTTTCAGCTGCTTTTAGATTAAGAAAAATATTAGCAACACCCAGGTTGAGGTGCCATCTGTAAGTGACCTCTGATCTGACCGTGCCAGACAAAAGTATCCTCTGATCAGACCATCCCAGCCAAAGTGTCTAAGTATCAGCCTGAAGTGCGCTCAAACCAACCTGTGCACCTGGTGTGAGCTCGAAATTGTCTATGAGTAGAGGTTGCCAAGCGGAAATGACCTCTGAGAAGAACGAAATCAGACCATTGTCCAAACGATTCTGCGACCATGGCCCAGACCAATCGTGTACCATTGTCAAGACGATTGTGCGCTAAAAATAACCTCTGAACAAACTCAGTTGCGCTCGAAATAGTCTGATCACTGAACGGTTTTCACTATGAACAAATCTCTTAGTTTTGCTACAATATATTCATCTGATGAAAACTGTTTTGATGCTTGCAGTATTAAATTCATCAAAGGAAAAGCCAACTCTAAAAGTTCTGCCAATGAAAAGAAAACCCAACTGTTGAGAAAAAAAATTTTAGCATATCATTAGTGCGTATTTCTGGCGTGATGGGTAAACTTAGACAACTTTCCATAAGAAACCTTGTAGTCTACAGTTAGTCAAAATTCCTCTTAAGCCTATTTCTCTCAGTAAAAAATTGAAAGAAAAAGATTCCACTGGAAATGGTCTCGGATCATACCCAATTGCGCTCAAAATCTTCTCTGATCAGACTATTGTGCACTTGAATCCGCCTCTAATCAGTCCAAGCCAGACGGAAATGACCTCTGATTAGACCATTACAATCCGGAATTGACCTCTGATCAGACCACCGCCAGGCCGAAGTGACCTCTGATCATACGTTTGTGCAATCGAACTCTGGAATTTTGGTCTGGAAACACACCGTGTGCGTTGGACTTGGGTCTGATCAGAGTTCACTTCCGTGTGGCTCCTCAACCTGGGCAGATTTTTAAAACAGTTATGATTGAAAGTAAATGCAGATGGATTCAATAGATCTTTTAAATCGGCTACGGAATATAGTCCTCATTATGCTCAAGAAAACCTCCATAAATACAGAAGGTGAATACAGAATACCAGATATCAAGAATGTAGTCGAGTGTGCCAAATATACCAGTGAAAATTAAATCAATCGCACTTTGATAAGTTACGAGAAAATAGTCCAATGAGTGCAGCTGTTTATTCGTGTACACTACACACAGCACGTAGATGTTGATTGCAATCACAGTTAGATAAATTGGACCCTACAATAACAGGTATTAGTATAGACAAAATGTTATTTTTTGAACAGAAAATTACTGGGATTTTAAAAAAAGCTGCCCACTGTTTCGAAATTTGATGTACCGTGATACAAAAAACCATAAACAAAAACTCTTCTTGGCAAACCAATATGAAAAGTAGCTTTTTTCTTGAGAAATAGTGGTAAATCTTGAGAGCAGTTTGTTCCCTCAAAACAAAGTTCTTTTTATCTTAATACCCTTGAAAAACTTGTCCCTCTTTTTCAAATCTATTAATTCATCTCGCTATTTTTTCATGACGACTTTTTACTCCGATTTGCTTCTTCACACAATTCATTATATTGACATTGGTACTGCAGTTATTGGCCGTATATTGCAGCATATTTCCATGATTCATTTGCACATGTGACTTGATAAGTAATAAGTGATGTTCTTTTAAGATTCTATTTTCGTGAAAAGATTCTATTTTCATTTATTTTCAGCTTAATTTTTTAATATCTAGACTCAGGTATAAGAATACAAAAGTTTTGCTTCATAGTACTTGACGTCGAAATCATCACAATTTTTATTGTTCCTACAAAATCCCCGAAGACAATAATTGACTTAAAGAAAGCAAGTTGTTTTTTGTCACAATGAGCTTCGACCAGCTGTTTCAATTGTTTTCATAAGGAAAAAACTGCTATCGCACATTTCTACCAAACGCAACTGAAAAAAATTTGCCATGTTCAAAATCTGAATTAAAAGTTTTTTGAGGTCAATATCACATTATAGAATATCTTAAACATATATAATCCTTACCCAAAATCATCGTTCTCATTCTATCGTATGAATAGTTTACCTTTCCGTCCTTTTTGATCAAGTTATTTTTTTCTTTTAAAAACGAAAACTATTGCGTTTACATAGAGCTATCCTATAATTTAATTCAGCTGAACCGTCAATTAATTGAAGAAACAACAGGAAAAAAAGTTTATTTCTTTTAATAATCCCGTTTTTTCTTATTGGATATTATTTTGCACTGGTGTGCAATCCGTAGACGTTCAATGTTATATATTCATGCTATATGTTCACACAGGAGGTAAGCACACACACACACACACACACACACACACACACACACACACACACACATACACACACACACACACACACACACACAAACACACACACCCACACTATTTACTAATTCGATCAAGATCAATTTCTCTTCAGCACAGTTGATAAATAAGCGCTCTTATGGAATAAAAAACATAACCAATGAAAATGATTGGCTACTTCCCAGGTTGATGTCCATTTTCAAAAAGACTTAGGCATCCAGGCCAATTTAGCATACGAAAAAACGCAAGCATACTGACGCTCCATCACCTACGCTCCAGTCGTTGGCTCGATCAAAATTTCCCTACAATCATGTGCTCGTTCTGAACTCCTCAATAAAAAATCTGACAAAAAGTGAATATGATCCAGATTTTGGATCACTCAATTTATGAAAAGACTTTTGCAGACAGAAAAAAATCCTGATTCAGACTCTGCCTCAATTCTGTTTATGAAAATTCCACAACTAAAAAAAGACCTTGATGAAACCTGTAAAAGAGATTACTCGATATGGCTTAGTTTTTTTAATATTTTGGTTAAGTTTTTATGACTTTAAGCAAGTGAACTTTTTTAATGACTTTCTCAACTTAGAAAATCATAATTCCAAAAAGTTGCATAAATTGCTGCAACAGCATAGGAAAATTTGTGTTCACGTTGCACCTTAAAAAATTTTTTTGCTTGTATATAATTGAACGCACCGTACCACTGTATGCGTTGAGAAAAGTTCTGTGTCATTGACGAAGACAAGCTTAAACCTTGACCTGCGTTACGAGTTGAAACTCAAGAAACGTATTGGCCTAAAGGATTAGAATGGCTGACGATCATCGATTTTTAAAAAATTTCCAAAACCTGCAACATGGAGAGCCAAAATTTTTATTTTGCAGTTAGCGATCTGTATTCTGCGAGTGAAAGGATAACCATGTTTAATGACAAGTTCTTCCTCAGTTTCAAAAAAAGCAGGTAAGAAACAGTTCGAAAATCTTTAAATCTTCTAAAATTAAAAATTGTTCAATTAGAATATTACTTGGCATCTGCACACAGAAGAATCGTGAAAACAACATCTAGTTCCTCTGCAAGTAACAGGAACCGGTTTTTTCCAACTATATTTCCCCTCTACCCCAGCTTAGTGGTCAGATAACCTATAGCCCCCAATCATGGTAAATATACCATAAATGGAGGCTATAAACTCATGGGTCGCTATAATGGTGAAGTCTCTAGGAACCAATAAAGATTTCTTGCAGCGAATGGAGAAAAATAGATTGGCACAGCTTTACTTTACTTGTGTCGCGTAACAGGACTCTTTTTCCTTGATAGTGATTATCAGACAACCAAATTTTTCAATGAAAATGCAACTCGTGCCTTGTCATGTGAAAACTTATACAATACTTTGCCTAATTAAACAACATAGCAGGAAAAGTCCTGACCTACAAAATTTTTAATGACTAAACAAAAAACTTGACCTTGAATGCGCTATGACTTGATTGCGAAAAACTTTAGAAAAAATCCCACCAAAAATAAAAAAAGTAAAAAATAAATCGAAAATAACGCATGTGAACAAAAAACCACTAGCGAGAAAGCAAACGTTTGTTCATCGACCGTTTTCTCACTCAACTTTCAAATTGAATTGACAACATTTCCCGCCGCAAAACCAATAGCTTTTTCGCTCCATTTCCTGTTTCGGCGTGACCAAAATCACAAATTAAATTTGACTTTGAAAATCATTAAATTGTGTGAACAGATCTTTAGAAAAAAGACAGGAATGATCTGGTTTTTAAAAATGATGTGACACAAGTTAGTAGTTTTAGACTTAATTTTATAAATACAACATTTCTTGTGCGGTCGGGCGGATCTCCGTGCTCACTAGTCTCTTCATTTTATGACCATACTGTGGCGCATTCCAGCTCATATATATACTAAGAATCTCACTTAATTTCAATGCACGTGCACCCGACTCTGATGGAGTCACTGAGGAAATCTGTCATTAAACAAGAACCGTGTTCTGATTCGAGATAGAAGACAAACATTTGAATTGACTATGGTTGCAGAGTCGCATTAATTTGCTTTAAAACACTCACGTACACATTTTAAAATGCCGATAGTCCGCAGTGCCTGGAGTTAAAATGCCAGAAGTTGCTATTTAGCCAGAAGTTGACTTTCGCCATTTTAAAACGTGCGCATTTCGTGTTGTAAGCATGGTTAGGTGACTCTGCAGAAGATCTTTTTGAATATCTGACTTAATATCTCGAATCGCTTAGCTGTCTCGATGAACGCCAGAAGTTTTAACCGACTTCAAGCAGAGTCACATAACCATTACGGAAAAACTCTCATGGAAGTTTTATATTTCTAGCGAGTTGAAAATCTGGCTCTTATTTGGTAAAGTTTGACATTCTAGAATGCGGCACAGCAGAGATCTGGAATTTTGCTTGCAAATGCGTTTTTCAATGGGTCGATTAAACTTTTAAGTTGGTTCAGAGTTTCTCTCAGAGCAGAAAAAAATCATTTCTGTTCATAAAATCCAATGGCCCTGTTTCCCGGGTCGAATTTTGGTCAAAAAACAATGTAAAATTAGCGTTGAATAGCGGCGAAAAAAATTCACCGCAAAGCGCCCGCATTTTTTTGCGAGAATGATTTTATAGCGGTGAATTTTGGAATTTTGGAAGAATAGCGTCGAATTCATCGGTGAACATCTGTAAGATTTGCGACTTTAGCGTTGAGAACTTTTTTGCACCGATTTCTGTTGGTGGCGCTGAATCTTTCACCACATTCTGCTGCTAGCGGTGAATTTCTTTTGCCGCTAAAATTGCACATCTTATCAATAATTATAACAAGTTCAGACTTATGTGCATTTTTTGACAAGGCATAACGATTTGTGCACTAAGATTTTGGAAAAATTTGGCATTTTAGAATGAGGCACGGCAGAGTTCTGGAATTTTGCTCGCAAATGCGTGTTTCAAAGGGTCGATTAAACTTTCAAGTGGGTTCAGAGTTTCTGTCAGAGCAGAAAAGAATCATGTCTGGTCATTTAATCAAATAGTCCTATTTCCCGGGTCGAGGTTTGGCCAAAAGCAATGTAAGATAAGCGGTGAATAGCGGTGAAAAAATTTTTTTTACCGCAAAGCGCCCCCATATTTTAGCGTTGAATGCTTTGATAGCTGTGAACTTTTGTAATATTAGCGTTGAATTAGCGGTGAATATTTGTAGGATTCGCTTTTTTAGTGTTAATTTTTTTTCACCAAATTCTGTTGTTAGCGCTGAAATTTTTTTTCACTGCATTCTGTTGGTAGCGCTGAATTTTTTTGCATTCTTTTAGGCAAAATTGGCATTCTAGAATGCGGCAAAGCAGTCAGTCATCTGAAATTTAGCGTGCAAATGCGTGTTTCATAGGGTCGATTAAATTTTCAAGTGGGTTCAGAGTTTCTGTCAGAGCAGAAATGAATTATTTCTGTTCAGATAATCCAATATGGCCCGGGTCGAGGTTTGGTAAAAAATATTTTAAGATTAGCGGTGAATGGCGGTGAAGAAAATTTTTGCCGCTAAAATTGCAGATCTTATTGATAATTGTCACAAGTGCTGATTTAAGTGCGATTTTTGACAATGACATAACGATTTATGCGCTAAAAATGAGTCATTGTGGGGCTCCTTCCCATTATAGCCCCCGATGAAATTATATCCCCCGTTATTTAACGTCTACCATGATTGGGAGAGCTGTACATTGTATGAACACTTGGCGGCGGGGGCTATAATGGGAAAGACCTCATTTTGAACTTTAACCTCCACTTGAGTTCTTTACCATAGGTAACTCGGACAAGATCTTCAAGCGTAGAATGTCAATGTAATAGTGTGGCTCTGGATCTCTGTAAACAGCCTTAAAAACATCAATTGTAGTTCCTGATGATGTCGATGATAACGATTTATTGACTATTTCAGCAGTGGAGTTAGCAGTGGAAGATGATGTAGTTGACGGGGATGAGAAGGTGTTGGTTGTTGAGCGAGAGTCTGAAAACAGACGGAAATTTTACAATTTTTCGAAACTTTTCGTAAGTTAAATCTCGTTTTGTGACATATCAACACAGTCGTCATAAGAGCCAATTTTTTGTGCAAGTCCACTTAGTGGACTCCTGTACTTAAGGTTCAGTGTCAATCAGTACTGACTCAGAACAATTTCAGAGAAATTTCATGATTTAGTACTGAATCAGAGGATTTCAGAACCAACTGTGAAATAATTTCTGATTTTATCTGAGTCAGAGCAAAATTCAGAGAAAATGTTCTGTCTTCTTCTGAATGAGAACATAATTCACAATGAATCAATGAATTAGCTCTGAATCAGACAGTTTCAGTGCAAAATGTGACCTGAATTAGACTCTGACTCAGTACTGAATTCAACTGACAGTTAGGTACGGGCTAGATTTACTCTTTATTAACTTTTTTAACTGTTCTGTAATTCGCAGCCGCTTTTTTTGAAGTGACTGCGTTCTTTCAATACGGATAATAACTTCGGGAGTATTATAGCCGTTCCGTGAACCGTACATCAATTATTTTTGGTATAAGCAAAATCTAAATGTGGCGAAACGCGTGCTCAGCGGGGAAAAAAGCCGCACTAGCTTGTTCCTTGTGGTTTCCCAAGTCAGGCTACGTGTTCTTGAGCAAATTATAATGGAAAAGTGTAAAAAGAAACGTTTCTCGCATCGCCATTGTCGTTGTGAAAATTTAAACGTTTTTACAAAACACAACAACCGGATAAAATGTTGAACACACTAAAAGGTGAAGTGTTAAATTGTTTAATTAGCTGAAATCACTCGTTTACTTAGCATTGGAGAATTTATATTTGTCCTGAAATCACAAGTTACAATACACCACTCGTGAAACAAAATTTGAGAGAGCGCAAATTTTTCTAGATTTTAAATAGAAGCGATATTCATAAAAGTTAGCGCATGACAAGAAAAACAAGACTCATACAAAAAGTCAGAATTGAAAAATTAGACAAATAAAATCTTTCATTTTAAGGTCAAACTTACGGAGATAACATAAAATGTCAAAATAACGGACTGCATTCTCCTATGCGCTCAAACAAATAATTTACTGTGCATTATCAGATCTTTTGCATAGAATTTTTCCTTGATAATTCCAATCACCTATTCCCAAGTACAAATAAAGTTATCAGCGGTACCATATGTTATAATTAATTGAAAAACGCTTACTTTTATGCAAAAAGTGCTGTCAACAAGGCGTTTCTATTGTTTCAAAATATATTAAAGCGGGACATTATCACATCGAGACTTTCTGTTGAGACATCCTAAGCTTATTATTTTTATTTTAGTATTAATCAATATTGGTTCGACCGTTCAGATGTGTCCACAGAACACGACATCAAATCGGAAAGAGGCACACAATTGATGAAAACACTACTCAGAGATCAAAATTTGATTAAAAAATTCACATTTTTTTTTCATTTTCATGCATCAACAGCTATTCAACAGATCAAACTGAGTCGAAAACATTTTTAAAAAACGTGACCAAGCAACTTGAAAGGAAAAAAGAAAAAAGTTATTGTTCACTGTGATGAAAAATTGGAAGAGGAGAAAAAACTATTTAGCGCGGCAATCTTTACTTTGCTAAAAGACCAATCAATGCTTTACACTTTACTCAGCTGCTTTCCTAAATCAGTCTGTGCTACAGCGTGTCGCGATCAACTTTTTGAAAATCATAGAAAACCAGAGTTTGCGGTAGGACAGATGACTTCAGTTAAATTACACAATGTTACAAAAAACTATTCACAGCATAAGTTTTGATCGAGAACAATTTTGTAATTGTTTACCACACCATAATTCATTTGTTTTGTTCGTTTCTAAACAATCCATATAGTATTAATTACCACCGAAACTATTTGCAAAACAGCGTTTGCTTAGTTTTGTGACATTTTTCTTTTCACAAAATTTATTAAAATAGACTGTGGTTCAAGATTGGATTTGATTTTTTATTAGCAACTCAAAAATACAATAAAGACTGAAACTTTTTGATTTAGGTTTCAAAACAAAAAACAGACGTACTAGGGGCTATATTATTTCAATTGGTGCACAGAAAGATCTAATTCCCACTTTTAAATGAGAAGATTTGTGAAAAAGTGCTCGAGACAATTTTTTTTATTTGCTTCTGAAAACGTCATTGTCACGGCCAGT
>NW_027449244.1:2500-23904 GCF_964194025.1 Convolutriloba macropyga
TTACAGTTAAAGGGAGTATTCTGTTCAGGAATTTAATCTGTTTACATAGCAAATTATTAAGTAAATATGAAATTAACCATATTAAGACAATGATTATGTAGAGAAGTTGAACGTTAAACATAGCAAAATGGCGGGATATTTGAAGGTTCATCAAAAACTAACATAAAACATTTCTGACACAACATTTGACATCTAAACAATCTTTAAAACAGGAAAACTTACTGTATTATTTAAATATTAACTAAAGTTTGTTCATAACTGAAATGGAAAGTATGAATTCGCCCACATATCAGAAGCTGTCATAATTTTGGCATTGCTCGTGACATTTAGAAAGCGTATTGACACAACGCAACTAATTGATCAAATAATTATATGGTAAAAACTAGATGGAATTTGAAAAAAGGGAAAATATGCCGTTCAGGGTAAAGTTGCAAAGTCGATGAACAAAATGAGCATCGAGACTAGCACCAATGGTTAGAGTATCAAGTGAAAAGTATGCCCAACCCCCCTTTCAGGGTCCTAAACTCAAGTCCCTAGGAGCTAGAGCACTTCAAAAGTACAGCACTTTTTCAAGGTCACCCGACTATTGGAAACAAAAGTTGTGACTTGAGATGACAACTATTGAAAAATGAAAGCAACGCATAAGGGAATGAGAGTACATATGAGAAATATACACCAGTGACCTTGAAGGTCTTGCACCAAGGTTAAATATTATTTTTTCCAACATTTTAGTATGTTTTTACATTATTTCTAATATAAAATTCAACATTGATCGAACTTGACCCAATTCCGTCGCTCTAGCAACTGAGAATTGCCGGTTGAGGGCATAGCTATATACTCATCATAAAAGGATCTAATAATTTGATATAAAAAATTTAAAATATTAGTTTTGACCGCAACATAGCCGGCCCAGTTTTTGGTCACAAATCCAAAAATAACATCACTTGCGGTCACAATTTACAGTGATCAACTTCACAATAGGTCTTTTGTAGCTACCCGTTGCAGTTTTTACTAGCGCTGATCTGGCTATTTGGTCGTCACTCTTATGAACTTCTTGAATTCTTCCTAACGGGAAGTTGAATGGATGCACATTCTTATCGACTATCCAAACCAGGTCACCAGTTTTTGGCTCGATAAGTTCCTCCTTGGCCCACTTCGTCCTCTGCTGTAGGCTTGGCAAAAACTCAGACCATCCAACGGTTCCATACGGCAACTAGGATGCTATGTTGACCTCTGAACAGCTTTCTGTGACTCGCAGTAGTTCCAGAAAACAACCCATTTGGCCAATTAATGCTAATTTGACCTATCAGAAAGTGGTTTTGTGTCAGTGGCTGTAAATCGGTGACATCTCCACTAACTTCCGTAAGTGGTCGGTTGTTCATTAACTGCTCAACTACACAGAGTACTGTGCGAAGTCTGTCTTCAGTTAAGCTCTGTTTACCGAGAACATTGTACAAAGCTTTCTTGCAAGATTTCACAAGACGTTCCCATACACCTCCAAAGTGAGGAGCTGCAGGCGGGTTGAAGGTCCACTTGATGCTCTCCTCTGCCAGTCTACTTGCTATTTCGTCTTTCCTGAGCTCCTGGAAGGCTTCCTTGAACTCTCTAGCCGCTCCAACAAAATTTGTTCCATTGTCAGAGATTATTGACTGAGGTTGACCTCTTCTTGCCATGAACCTATGAACAGCACCAATGCAAGCTTCAGTGTCCAAGCTGTCAACCAGTTCCAGATGAACAGCTCTAACACTCAAGCAGGTAAAGAGACACACCCACTTCTTTATTGTACGTCTGAACATCTTTACTTCAAACGGTCCGAAATAATCGACACCGGTATTTGTGAATGGTCGGACATTATTCGTCACTCGGTGTGTCGGTAAATCACTCATCTGTGGAGTTTTACCGCTAGTAAACAGTCGACATGTTACACAATTGTATTTCACTGCTCTCAGCGCGCTTCTTAACCCAAATATCCAAATTTTCTTCTGTACTTCGTTCCGAATATACTCCACCCCTTCGTGATGAAAAATTTTGTGCTGATAGCTCAGAAACAACTCAACTGCTCTATGTTTGCTAGGCAAAATAACAGGGTGTTTTGTCTTGAATGGTAAATTAGTTCTCCTCAGTCGTCCTTTTGCTCTCAGGACACCGTTAGAATCAATGAATGGAGATAAGGAAACAATTTCGCTGTTTGAAGAAACTGTTTTCTCGGATTTCACGTCATCAATTTCTTTAGAATAGACTTCCAGCTGAACTAATTTCCAAATCAGTTGTGCAGCTTCTTCCAGTAGTGAATGCACTTCAGAGTTCTTTCTGGCAAGCGATAAAATCCAAGCAATTGTTCGCCTCAATCGGTTGTATTGGCTGTATCGTTTCCAATCGACTACACCAATTACTTCATTTGCCACGTAAACTTGAACATTCATATCCTGCTCGGCTGGAAGCTGATTATCTTCGTTTAACAAGATCGGTTGTAGCAGCCAATCTGGACCCTTGATCCAATTACTGTTGGCTATGTCATCGAAGCTGAGACCTCTTGTTCCAAGGTCGGCTGGATTCTTAGCACCTTCCACGTGGTGCCATTCGTCCACAGTTGAAGTGTCGAGTATTTCTGCTACTCTGTTTGCAACAAAGGTAGGCTGTTTCTCGTTGCTCGATCTTATCCACTGTATAACTGTTGTAGAATCAGACGACATAAAAACTTTATGGAAATGAATTGAGTGTTCCTTCATGATTGTGTCTTTCAGTCGATTCCCGGTTAATGCTGTCATGAGCTCAAGTTTTGGAATTGTATGATGATTTACAGGTGCAACTCTGGCTTTTCCTATTATAAAGGATACTTTACGCTCTGATTGATTGCTTTCTGTTACAAGATATGCTACCGCACAAAATGCGTCCTCTGAAGCATCACCGAAAACGTGCAACTCATTTCGAATGTTTTCGCTCGACGTTTCATACCATCTGCTGACTTCAAACACTTCACCGGCATTCAATTCTCCGACCCAATCCGAAAATTGATCACTGAGGTTCTCGTCGATAAATGAGTCCCATTGTTGTCCTCTTGTCTGCCATATGCCTTTCAGGATTATTATTCCACGGATAACAAATGGAGCTAGAAATCCCAAAGGATCAAAAACGCTAGAGACAATTGATAGCATTTTTTGCTGAGTCCAATTTTTTTCAGGCTTAAACTGTAAACCTCTGCATACTTTCAGCGTGTCGGTTTTATTGTTCCATTCTAATCCAAGAATCGTCAGGGCCTTGTCATGTACTTCATCTTCATCAAAATTAGTAGCCCACTTAGTTAGTTTAAAACCACCTTTTGCTAAAAGAGCAATTAATTCTGCTTTGACGTCAGCAGCTACTTCCCGACTCTGCAGCGAGACAAGTAGATCATCCATATAGAAGTTATGGCACGCTATGTAACTAGCTCGATCTGAATTTTCAGCATTGTCAGTTGCACATCTTTGTAGCGCAAAGTTTGCACAAGTTGGAGACGATTTAGCGCCAAATATATGTCTATTGTACTGATAGGTTACTAATTTGTCATTTTCATCTGACCATAGAAACCGTAGAAACTTTCGATCTTCCGGTTTGACTTCAACTTGAAGGAACATTTCTTCAATGTCGGCACTCAAAGCATATCGGTTCTCTCGGAATCGTGCCAAGATTCCCATCAGACTGGCTAGCAAATCCGGACCTGCTAAAAGCATGTCGTTGAGACTTGTCCCGCGAAATTTGCTGGCTGCGTTACATACTCTTCTCACTTTGTCGGGTTTGTGAGGATTCAAAACTGGGTGATGTGGTACATACCAGACTTGTTGATTGATTGTTGCTGCCAAGTCGCTGCTAGAAAGAATTGAGATATATCCTTTACTAAGATCTGAGTTAATTGTTTCTGTATATTTCACTTTAAGTAATTCGTCTGTCTGTAATCGACGCTGCAACCCTCGAAGTTGTCCCAATGCTGATGAAAAGTTGTTGGATAAAGCTGCTTGTTCACCGTTCCATAATAAACCAACTTCATATCGTTCACCGTTGAATTTGATCGTTGAATTCAGAATCTCGGTGGCTAGTTTGTCTTCTTTTGTTCTCTTGTCGGCAACTTTAAGTGTTCCGTAGGACTCCACATCCCACCACTTCTTGACAACTTCAGCTAATTTCATGTCGTCATTGTTGGCTACATGACACGCTGCGCTGAGTTTTAGCTGATTAATTGGAACTGGACCACTGACTGTCCATCCAAGTGGTAACTTAATAGCCCACGGTTTGTTCTCACCGCCTTTTTGTATTCGACGGGTCGAATCAGTTCATAAGCATTCTGGCCTAGAATGATCGCAACTTTCTTCAAATCGATCTGCTTGAAACCCACAGACTTCAAGTAGGGATACTTCTCTTTCATCTCCTGGACATTGTAAACGCTTGTTCCAATTTCCAAGTTCTTTTGTCTGTGAATTGTGAGTAGCTTTCCTTTGTCCTGCATACAGTTAGCCGGCCCAATTGTAGCCTGAACCGCTCTGCATGTTGTAATTTGTGTGCCGTGAATTGCAGTCACATTTAACGACACTGGTTCTCCACGTAATTCAAGCTTTTCTAACAAGTCTTCATCCACCCACGTCTGAGTGGACCCCGTGTCACAAACAGCAAGAGTGTCTTCGAATTGTCCTTCATCTCCGAAGATTCTGACACGTGCTATTTGCATTAAACCTCTTATTGACTCCACATTGCTGGTTTAATTAGTCACTTCTGTCTTGTTAATGGGTTTCAAGTTTTCCGAACTTTTCTTGTAGTGAAGCAACTTGTTGTGGGTTTTCTCACAGCCATCAACGCCACAATTTTTTTTCCTTGAACAGTATTTTGCTGCATGGTTATCAGCAAGACAACAAAAACATAGCTTCTTTTCTTTAACGACATTGTATCGTTCATCTATTTTCATGTTCTTGAACTTATCGCAGTTCCAGACCCTATGATTTGAACCTTCGATAGGACATTTGTTTTCGGTCCGAGTTTTATCGTCATTTGAACTGAAGGTTGACTCGCTGGGCTTTGGACTTTTCTTGAGATCGGGTTTCTTACCGAACTTTGTCGTTTGTGTTTCGAATTTTGACGATGTAGGCGCACAATGAACCAATCGCTCATGTACTTGCGCTTCTTCTTGCAACCAATTATTAAACTCGACCAGGTTTGGTATTCGTTTTGCTTTGGTTGGGGCCTCTATAAAGGCAAACCATTGACGCTTTGTATCTAACGGCAACTTACTGACCGCAATATCAAGGTTACTAGAAGAAAACAAGTCGTTCGAGTACCCAAATTGCTGTAGAATGTTCACAAACGTTGATACCGTATCAGCAAACTCTATCAAGGATGATAAGTCGCCAAATCTAACCTGTGGGAAGTTCTGAATTTTGGCAAGTTGTGAAGAGACAATGTGATGAGGCTGGCCAAACTTTCTTTGCAGTGTGTTCCAAGCCTGATCGTACATTGTTCCAGAGTAGCCCATTCCATTGACAGCTCGTTTTGCTTTTCCAACAAGCAATGTCTTCAAATGGTTCATTTTCTCGTCTCGACTAATACTGCTGCTGTGTATTGTAGACAGAAACATTCCACTCCATTCAGGCCAATCCAATGGATTACCATCAAATTCGCGCAATTTTAATTTTGGCAAACTTCTGTTACCATTGTTGGTTGGTTGTGAAAATATATCATTACTGTTGTCCCTTGGAGACAAGAATGAGTTTGAATAGGCGTATCTATCAGGTGAAAATCGTCTATCTCTGCTTCCCAGAGGTGTACTTTGAATTCTTGTTTGCTGCTCAAATGGATTTTCGATATCTTCTCCTGAACTGTACTGCTGTCGATAATTTGTTAAACGACTCGAATAACTATCTGTCTTTAAAAAAGAACTTGATGGACGCTCCACTTCTGGCAGTTGAACTTTGAGGTTTTCTGCGTACTTATCGTATTCCTCGTGAAGTTCTTTCGGGGAAAATTCGTCATCAGACTCTGTTTCATTTGATTGTTTAGATTTGTCAGAAGTCTCTCCAGAAGAACTTTCTAATTCAGCTTCCATAAGCGAAGTTGAAGTTTTTCCTCAACTTGTCTCATCCGTTCTTCGTGCTCTCTTTGCTTTCTTTCAAACTCCATTTGAAGCTTTTTGGACTCGATGTTGGCCTTCTTTTTGGCCTTCTCCTGTCTTTCTTCAACTTTCTGGAGCTTTAGCAATCTCTTCTCCTCCTCTCTTGCAAGCTTGTTCTCCAATGAGTAATTACCAGATTTACCCACTTGACTTGTGTTTTCAGTCGGCCTGTCGCTTTTCTCTTTCTGTGAGCCACTGCTCACAAGGTTTACGCCATTGTCCTGAGGAGTACTGTCCGTTAGAACTGCTGCATTTGGAGCATCTTCCGCCAATGTAGTGAAAGTGGAGACTGAAACTTCTCCAAACGAAACCATTCTGTTTTCTGATGCTGCTGCTTTTAGATCCAAAAGCTTCAAAATGTAGCATTTGTGATCCGTTAGACGACTTCTGTAGTCAATACATTTCTCTGTTACCTCAGAGAAACCAGTCCCACCGTGTTTGGCCTCTAATTTACTCAGCTGATTGAGTAACTTGTCTTCTTCTTCGAAGTATGCGTCAACTTCAGATCTAGCTCGAGCAAGACGATAGTTTCCTTTCAACAATCGTATTAACTCTTCTCTTTTTCTTCTGAGTTGGTCATACTTCTGATTCAAATTAACCAAGTCTAAAGAGTGCTCTTGACGGCCACGTCTGATAGGAATGATGATTTTTTGGTGGGAAGATGCTTGTTGTTCTGATGAAGAAGGCATCCACAACATGGCAACCTTCTGAGATTTTGTTGACTTCTTGAACATTTTGATAATAAATAACAACAAATATTATCTTTTTAAATGTCCGGGGAGAATACGGACCATTAATGTTACGGCTGATATTAGTAGTGAAAAACTAAAAATATCTTTACGCACGTTCTGGTTCGTTTAAAGCTTTAGAAACTTTTCTTGACTGTAATTTCCTTAGGATTCTCTGCAAAACTTTAAGAAATTAACTTGAATTTCGTAACTCAAAGTCATACAACTTGACTCCAATTACACTAATGCTCGCTCTGTTAGTAATATGTTGACCAGATGACATTTACGAGTGGTAATTAAACATTACATAACTGACATTCACAGTTGAAGGGAGTATTCTGTTCAGGAATTTAATCTGTTTACATAGCAAATTATTTAATACAAAATTAATCATATTAAGACAATGATTATGTAGAGAAGTTGAACGTTGAACATAGCAATATGGCGTGATAATTGAAGGTTCATCAAAAACTAACGTAAAACATTTCTGACACAACATTTGACATCTAAACAATCTTTAAAACAGGAAAACTTAATGTATTATTCAAATATTAACCAAAGTTTGTTCATAACTGAAATGGAAAGTATGAATTCGCCCACATATAAAAAGCTGTCATAATTTTGGCATTGCTCGTGACATTTAGAAAGCGTATTGACACAACGCAACTAATTGATCATATAATTATATGGCAAAAACTAGATGGAATTCGAAAAAGGGAAAATCCGCCGTTCAGGGTAAAGTTGCAAAGTCGATGAACGAAATGAGCATCGAGACTAGCACCAATGGTTAGAGTATCAAGTGAAAAGTATGCCCAACCCCCCTTTTAGGGTCCTAAATCCAAGTCCCTAGGAGCTAGAGCACTTCAAAAGTACAGCACTTTTTCAAGGTCACCCGACTATCGGAAACAACAGTTGTGACCTTGAGATGAAAACTATTGAAACTGAAAACACCGCATAAGGGAATGAGAATACATATGAGAAATATACACCAGTGACCTTGACGGTCTTGCACCAAGGTTAAATATTATTTTTTCGTTTTTTAGTATGTTTTTACATTATTTCTAATATTAAAAATGCATTATTGATTGAACTTGACCCAATTCCGTCGCTCTAGCAACTGAGAATTCCCGGTAGAGGGCATAGCTATATACTCATCATAAAACGATCTAATAATTTGATATAAAAAATTTAAAATGTTAGTTTTGACCGCAACAGAGCTCGCCCCAATAACATACACTATATGCTGCGGTGCAACATTAATTGAATCACTTGTTAGAAATGCTTTATGCTTAAGAATCTCAAGCTCAAAAAGACCAATTGAATGTGATAATATCGTTTGAAATCATGAATATTTGGTTTCAGCACGTGGTTAATTATCATTGTTTTCCTCATCTTGCTCGGATTGCCTTGAAGGTCATTGTATCAAAGGTCATTGTAAATCGTAACATACCCGCCTCCTTCAACTTTACTAATGTATCAATGAAACTGGCTTTTTGATTTTGTGGTCAATTGCAATAAATAGTATTTCTCAACAACCCATCAGAAGTTTATTAATACTCTTTAAAATCAATCAGTTCTTGTTTGCCAGTCTTCTACAGTTGTAAATTGCATTTCCTTGCTGTCATTCCTCGTCTGTATCCTCTGTTGTTCATTCTTCATCTGTGTCATCTTCCTTGTCAGATCTTAATGACGACATGTTAATATCGTTTTCCATTAACAAGACGAGCTTGTTGACTGGTCGCATAATTAGTACAGATGATGTCTTCAATTCAACAACTCGAACTATTTTATCATTTCCATCAGAGACCTTTGTTTTTCGTCCAATTGGCCACAGAGTGGGTGCTGTGTTCTCTTCCTTAATTATTACAACATCATTGATGTCAATATTTGTTTGTCCCGTTTGCCATTTTTTCCGTTGTTGTAAATTTGACAAATATTCTGTTGACCACTTCGTCCAAAAGCCTCTGATAAGATTTTCCGTCCTCTTCTACTGTCGTGTCAAGGAAATTGTTTCTTTTCCTGTTGTTTGTGATTCAGGCAATGCTTTGATTGCTCGTCCTATTAAAAAGTGTCCTGGTGTAAGTGCTAAGGCATCATTGGGATCATTTGAAATGGAGGTAATAGGCCTTGAATTTAAGATTGCTTCAATTTGTGCCAACAGTTTTGTGAAGTCTTCAAAAAACAGTTTTGCTTTTCCAATGCTGCGGTACATGTGGCGTTTCAAGGATTTGACAGCGGTATCCCATAGTCCTCCAAAATTTGGTGTTTTCGGCGGAATAGTAAGCCAAGTAATATTGTTCTCCTTGCCGAATATTGATATCAAATCATCAAACTCGTTAGTAGCTAAGTCTCGTCGAAACTGTAACTCTCCCTTGGTCCCAATGAAAGTTTTTGAGTTGTCGCTGTATATTTCGTCAGGAATACCTCGACGAGATACAAATCTTTTAATGGCTGCAAGACAGTCGTCCTTGGTCAGAGACATAACTGGCTCTATGTGAACTGCCTTCGTACTGAAGCAAATGAAAAATCCAACGTATGTTTTCAAAAGCGTTCGAGTTCCATTTTTTGTGTAGAACGGTCCACAGTAGTCGAGTCCGCAGTGACTGAACGCAAATGACGGTACTAGTTGTTCTCGAGGTAGATCTCCCATCTGAGGCTGTAACAATTTGGCATCAAATCGGATAAATGGCTGGCATCTGTATAAGACACCCTTCACTACAGAAAGCCCTCCAGGTATCCAATTATTTCGTCGAAGCGTGTCTAACGTCAGTTGAGGTCCTCCGTGAAGATTTTTCTCGTGTGCTTCTCGAATAAGCATTTCAGTGATTGCTGATTTTCTTGGAATAAGAATTGGAAATTCTTGGTCTATTGTGTAATGTGAATTGGCTAGGCGTCCCCCCACTCAAATCACCTTATTTTCTTCATCAAAAAATGGTGAAAAGTTGTTGAGACTGCTGCTTCTAGGAAATGTTAGTCTTCTCTGTCTCCCTTTAGTGGCTGCTCTATAGGCGTTAACAAAACATTTTTTTTCTCTGGTTTCATCTTTGTTGAATTGATGTACTGTTTCGCTAGAATTGTCTGTATTCCTGGTAGACATGATGTACAGCTGATCCCCAGATCCCAAGGGCCCCCGAACCAATCTATACCATTGCTGACATCATCCTTTGAGGCCCCGACACCATCTACGCTGACAAGACATCCTGGGATCCCGGCCCTACCTATACCTAAGGACTTCGTAGTAGAAACTGAGCTCGCATTTTCACCTGCGCCCCCGGCGCTGACATGACTACCTGGACTCCCGGCCCTACCTGTACCTAAGAAACTGGCAGTAGCAACTGAGCTCGCATTTTCACCTGCGCCACCGGCGCTGACATGACTACCTGGACCCCCGGCCCTACTTGTACCTAACGAATTGGCAATAGAATCTGAGCTCGCATTTTCACCTGCGCCCCGGTTGCTAACAAGACTCTCTGGGCCCCAGGCCCTACCTGTACCTAAGGAATTGGCAGTAGAAACTGAGCTCGCATTTTCACCTGCGCCTCCGGTGCTGACATGACTACCTGGACTCCCGGCCCTACCTGTACCTAAGAAACTGGCAGTAGCAACTGAGCTCGCATTTTCACCTGCGCCACCGGCGCTGACATGACTACCTGGACCCCCGGCCCTACTTGTACCTAACGAATTGGCAATAGAATCTGAGCTCGCATTTTCACCTGCGCCCCGGTTGCTGACAAGACTCTCTGGGCCCCAGGCCCTACCTGTACCTAAGGAATTGGCAGTAGAAACTGAGCTCGCATTTTCACCTGCGCCTCCGGTGCTGACAAGACTACCTGGGCCCCCGGCCCTACCTAAACGTTGAGGAGCATTGGTAAGTAAAGAGATCCCCGTGCCCATACCAATCCTGGTGTTAATGTAAGCATCTGGGCCCCGGCTCTACCTATACCACCAACCCCTCTCTTCCAGTGAAATTGTTACGTTTCTGAACGTCCTGTTGTGTCGCATCTCTGCTACTGTTGTTTGCATCTTCAGTGAGCTGATTCCTGATGATCTTGTATTCATGATGAAAGTTTCATTGTATGAAGCTGTACAGTTGAAATCTTCCTTCGCATAAATTTTTCTCTTGTAAGGAGACTGAATTTTAAGTCCGGATCATGGGTTGAGATGTAGACTCATTAATATCAGTCCTTTCGTTTGGCGTTGAAGAGCATGCTTTTATGCTTTCCGACATTTTTGTTGTCCGCTGTTTCACTTTTGAAGATTGAATTCTTCTTTTGATACTGCTGATGAACCTTTGGACATACGTAAATATCCTTGTAGTTTTATGTTCTGACGAATGCCAATTTATCATCAATAAAATTGCGTTATCTTCTTTTGATGAAATCCTTGCCACGTTTTCAGATTGTACTTTTACTTCTTTTTCGGTCTCCTGAAGCACAATCCGCTGGATAATCTTCTGTTGGAAGATATTTCCAACTTTTAGCTGGAATAATTTCTTCTATTTTCGCTACTCGGTTGGCGACAAATGTTTTCCATTTCCTCGGATAATCTTGTAGCCAGGCAATTGTAACCATAGAATCTGACCACGCAAAAACCTTCGGAGTTGAAAACGTTCATCGCTAATAGCATTTGTCACTGCCTCAACAAGGTTAGCTCCTAGCAGGGCAGCACAAAGTTCCAACCTTGGCACACAAACTGATTTAATTGGCGCAACTGATTTAGCTGGTGCTCTTGTGTTTGCTGTAACCATTTTTGCTTCAATGAAATTGTCTGTCTTCTGTCTGATGAAAACGACAGCAGCATATGCTGTAGTGGAAGCATCGCAAAAGACGTGCAACTGCAAATCTGATTTCTTGGCTGGCTTGAGAACCTTCCGTTGAAGACTCGCAGGTACTGTTGTAGAATTAGGTCCGATAAAGGTTGATCCCAGCTAAGCTTGTCCATCCACAACAGTTGAACAAAGGATTTATATTGAATAGTCGTTTGTGATAACCATCCGAGTGGGACAAATAAACGTGAAACTTCTGAGAGGATTTGGCGTTTAGTGAATGGAGCACCCTTGTCAAGTGCTACTGTGAAACCTAATTGATCAGGATTTGGATTCCATCTTATCCCAAGCGTCTTAATGGCATAAATTTCGCTTTCAATTATCTTCTCCTCTTCCGATTCTCTGAAAGTGGCAGCTAGTCTTGATACAAATTTTGAGTCGCTAGATACCCATTTCCGTATATCAAAAACTGCTGAAGCAATAAGCGTAATAATGGCGTCCTGGAGCTTCTCTGCGGCATTTGAATCTTCGCATCTTGTAAGTAGGTCATCCACATACATATCAGTTGTTAGTGACAAACGAAGTGAAAAGACAAAGAAGCAATGCCGTATGTTACCCGAGTAATACCATAGGTTTCAATAGCCTATGAATTTGGATCTTTCCACAATAATTGATGATAATCTTTGTCTTCTGTGTCCAATTCCACTTGCCTGTACATTTTTGCAATATCAGCAGAAAGTGCTACCTGAGGTAGTCGAAATCGAACAAGAATGCTGAAAAGGTCTTTCCGATTTTTTGGTCCAACCATGAGTCTGTCGTTAAGAGAAGCTCCTGTTGTCGTCTTTGCGGATCCGTCAAAAACGACCCTCAGCTTGATGGTAGTGCTTGACTCCTTAAACACACAATGATGACAAAGATATTAGCAGTTTTCGACAGGCTTGATAAGTTCTGATGTTGGAACTTTCTTCATGTGTCCGAGATGAAAGAACTCTCCAATGTATTCTGCATATCTTTTATAGAGGTTGGGTTGTCTTTCCAATCTGAATAGAAGACTGCAGAGTCGTTTTGGCTGATTGAAATGGGTCTCCCAATGCTTTTGTCTCTAGTTTTTAAATAGAAGTTTCATTATGAAGCGACCATCAGGGCTTCTTCTAGTTGTTTCCTTGAATTGATCATCGCAGCGTTTTTCTTCGGCTGTCCAAAGCTGCGCTGCTGGAACGTCTTCTATTTCCCAAAAACGCTGCAAATTTTTTGGCTCTGAAGAAACAAAGAAAGTCTGCAGATCGTTTGTATAGGTTTTGTCTGTCTGTTCCCTTCCAATAACGACCCAACCGAACATTGATAGCCTATATATTATTCCACAGTTAGGCTCCTTTAGTCGATTGTTGCCAATCATTATGTCTTATAATGAGATAATCCGATCAAGAGGTCAATTGATGACGGCGTGTTGAAGCCTGGGTCAGCAAGCTCCAACTCCTTTACTAATTCCCATTGGCTGGTGTCAATGAACCGTGATGGCAGATTATCAGTCATTTTTGTCAAAACTGACGCACTAATATTGACAGATGGCAATCTGTTCCTTGATGAGATAAGAAGGTCCGCTTTGTTGTCTTGAACCGTCCCACATAGTCCAAAAATTTTTGTGTTGCTGCTTTTCTTCTTCAATTGTAAACGTTGTACTGCTGATTCAGTTATAAGGTTGTTTCGTGAAGCTGAGTTTAGAAGTGCCCTTAGTAGAATTGTCTCGACGTGAACATTAACGGAAACAATTGCGGTTTGAAGAAAGACTTCTTCTGAAGTTCGTTGAGCCATAGCTCCTGTGAACTTGTTTTCATCCTTAGATATTGCAATTGCTGTTGTTGCTGTAGCGTTGTTCTTCTGTTTGTCATTTGCTTGAGTGCTGGTTGTTCCGCTAGTTGCTTGCTGATTGGTGTTTCTGTTGTGAATGTTTTCACGATGAAGAAGAGTATGATGCTTTCTACCACATCGCTTGCATTTCGATCCATCACAATCTTCTGATCTGTGTCCCGGTCGCAGACAATTGAAACATAGTTTTTAACCTTTATCAGCTGTGCACGTTCCCTTACTAAAAGCTTCTTAAACTTTGCGCATTTGACAATTTTGTGCGTTTCTTCACACCATTCGCATTGTTGCTCGGAAGTCGCGAAATGTGTGTGCAAATGTCGTGGATTCCCGTTCACTTGAGTTTTTGTCGCTCCTAACCCAATTGGCGCTGTTGCCTCGAGTGATTGTGTGCGTTCCTCTAAAAAAAGTCTGAGCTCTGCATAAGTTTGAGGTTCCTTGCCTTTTGAAGATAGCTCCCATTGTTTTCTTTGTTTCTGTAGGCAGCTTCTCACTGATCAAGTACACAAAAAAAGATGAGATGTCTTTACTTTTTCTTTTGACTGGTTCTCCAAAACTCTGCAAGGCAAGTCGATGTTCGTCCATCACTTCAATTAAACTTCTTAAGTCTCTGGCATTATCGGTTGTCAGTGATCGATAAGAAACAATTGAATGCAGGTGTGTTCGAATGATGATCCTCTTGTTCTCGTATCTGTTTATCAGAGTATTCATAGCAATGTCGAATTTGTGATCGGTAACTGGTATCGAGGCAAGTAGTTTGGCGGCATCCCCTTTTTTTGATGCTTTCAGATACTGCAACTTCTGACGCTCTTGAAGAGAACTGAACAAAGTAAAGAACAAAGTAAAGAACGATGTCCATTCCATATAATTACACAAAAATACTGGCAGATTGAGTTTTCTAACTTGATGTTGGCTGAGTTCCTCATAGCATCGGAGAGTGTTGAAGTAGATGGCGTTGAAGTATCTGCTGCTGTTGAAGGTCCCTCAAAACGCTTCGTGAAGCGTTTGATTGCATCAATGTTCTGTGTCAAATTGTCATCAACTTCCTCGGACTCCAGAATATCATTGTCCGGTGCTTCCGCCTGTGTCAAGTTCTGTTGAAGTTCTTGTTTCAAAGTTACCAGAAAATTCTGCCTTCGGGTGAGACGTTTCGCTACCTGATTTAGCCTGTTAATGTCCGCTTCTAAAATGGTGTCTATATCTTTTGACATGATTTTTTCAGCCTCATTGTTAAACCTTGTAGCAACGCTGCGGTGTGATCCCCGCGACTGTTTCTGCATTTCAAGATTAGACATTTTGTCTTGCTGTTGCCTTTGAGGGCTTCTTTTTCTGGTCTTTGTTGTTTGTCTTTATTCGTATCCCTTTCGTTTGTCTTTTTCGTGGACTTTGATGTGCTGAGAGCTAAAAACACAAAAAAGAACGCAAAAGATGGGAAATCGGGTTTCATTTAATCCCCCCTTCAAAAATGTGGCAAATTCTTGCGCGCGAATTTTTTGTTATTACTTCGAGGGAGCAAACCTAAACTAAAAATTTCGAGTTCTTCGCGAGATCTGAGAGAGAGATTGTTTTCCCCGAAGTTTCGAAAAAAATTTTTGTAACCCTTGAGATATAGTTCTCCCACTAGATAACTTTACCGGGTCTCAGAGTTAGGTTAATCAACTTTGTTATGCAAGTTAATCAACTTGTATAACATGAGGGGGATGTGTTATCTAGTGGGAGGTCCACTTTTAACTTCCCCTTTAAGTTTCCCCTTTTAGATTTTTCGCTAAAATTTTTGAGAGAGTTAATGCTTTTGGTGCCTAATACTTTGACTATTTTATCCTTAACCTATTTGTCGGCGGACCAAAGTGCAACATTGATTGAATCACTTGCTTAGAAAAGCTTTATTATAACGCTTTATGCTTAAGAATCTCAAGCTCGAAGTGACCAAGTGAATGTGATAGTATCGTTTGAAATTATGAATATTTGGTTTCAGCACGTGGTTAATTATCATTGTTTTCCTCATCTTGCTCGGATTGCATTGAAGGTCATTGAATCAAGTTAGCAGAAAAAATCCGACTGATGGTTTGTTGGGGAAAAATTTTTCACTGATCCCACAGGTGGTTTCCAGATTTCAGTTGTCTAGCATAACATCCGGATTCAGAATGTTGGGTCATGTATCGGTTCACTAAAACCAATAAAGTATTCGAATTGTCTGGATAATTGAAGAAAAAAGCGAGGGTGGGTGGTAGTTTCTTTTCTATTGCTGTTTAAATATGTAAACGTTATCAAATAAAATCTACACAGCTGAGGAACAGCAAGTTAACAGCACCTACATTATTTGAGAGGATGTGAGAGGATTTTAGATGCAACGAGATGCAAAATCGATGCTCAATTCAAGTCTACGAAGTTTTCCAGATCTCGTAAACTGAGGATTATTTACTCAGTTAAAATGAATCTAGATGATGTTGCAAACAAAGGTGCTGATAAACAAACAAAGAAAAAAACTAAATTGAAAAACAATTTTTGTAAATTAATACCCAATCGGAAAATAAGTCAAGAAAAAAATTAAACCATGCACCACCTCAGGTTTACTTCAGACAGTTTTAGCTGTATTCTTTTTCAGCGATGCGAAATAATTATTTGCTTACTTATATTAAAATTTATTTCCCTTTTTTTTAAAATGTACAGGAAAAATTTTCTAGATAACCGTGTGGGCAACAACAAAGCAGTTCTAGGTTCTGTTTTTCATTTCAAATTTTGAGTGTAAAACTGAATTTTTCATGTTATCCTTGATTTGAGTTTTGTTTGAGAATGAAATCGAGAAACATAAACCAAAAAATAAAATTTCTAAGCACAGTAAAATTACAGAAAAATTAGAAGAAAAAATAGATAGGTCGAATATACAGCTAAATTAATCACTGTTGAGATCAGCAACAGAATAATCGTAAAGAACACGAGCTGTGAGAAGGGAAACTTTTCAACCCCAGTTTTCGAAAAAAAAGTGCCAGTCATTGTCTGATAATTTTTCATAAGAGTGAAAACAATAAAACTCATCTTGTGAGATCATTCATTTTTAAAATTGACACTAAAAACAATTAATGCGTCACATTAATTTACAAATTATCATTATGAAACTTACGCATTTATACAGCGTTTCGTAATTTCGACATGTGTTAAAGAAGCAAAAAAGTCAATAAAATTTCATTTTTTTCCAACACTCAAGAGCTAAAAACAACTATTCTAGATTTATTCAGTGGCATATTCATTTTCTCTTGACTGATATCTAAGACGCCTACCTCGTGCTATAGTCAGTGTAATATGTAGTCCTCAAAATTTAATTGCCGACAACATCAGAAAGTGATTCCAATTATAAAAATTTTAGATGATTATTTGGATGCAACTTTGAAATTAAGAAATAAAAATTAAATTGAATCAAAACGAAGAACGGTCCTGTGAAATCTGATATGACTACTGCCTAAAATTAGATAATTTTTTGCTATGTGCAACCTGATGAGAAGAGATTTGTTGAAAAATATTTGATTATATGTATAGTATATCGATTTATTATATCGGTTTATATATATATATATATATATATATATATATATATAGATAGATAGATATTTATATATATCAACATATATATATTATATATATATATATATATATATATATATATTTATAACGATTTGATGATCAAATATAAATTATTTATATATATATATATATATATTTAAATATATATATATATATATATATATATATATATATATTTAAATATATATATATATATATATATATATATGTATATGTATATATAAATATATAGATTTGATGATCATATATATATATATATATATATATATATATATATATATATATATACATATATATATATATATATATATAAGTGATAATTATGTTTGATCAAAAGACAAATTGTTTGTGTTTGGTAAAATCAAACACGACAAAAACCAAAGGAGGAAAGTTTGGTGTCAGATATTTGAAGCCTTTGTTGCTGCAATACAAAAAAAGAATTTTCAGAAGCACAAAATAACAATAAAACTCGAAAACAAAAACAGAACTGAGAAGAAGAATCTGGATGGTAAAATTTTATCTAGAAGTGTTCCAAAATCAACTGAGACAGTTTTGAGAATATTGAGTAAAAAATTTACGCGAAGTAGTTTTTAAAAACTTGAATTTGAGAACGCAGAGGAAATCAATCTTCAAACCCGGTTCGAGATTTTTAATGAAATTTATGAAAGAAGAATGCCGCTGGAAAAATTTTTTATTGGATAAATCATACGTCATTACCCGCTGCTTTTTCTGATTTTTGAACACATTTCTTACGTACGTTCAGCACTTGTCAACACATTGAATGGACAAATATGTAAGATTTATCCTATGAAAAACATTTTTTTTCAGCGGCTGTCGGCGCATTTCGTACATAAATTTCAGTACTTGCAGAACTTGTCTCGCACGTTTTTAGCGCCTTCCCTGCAACAATTCAGCACTTTCAGCATTTATCTTGCACAACTTCGACACTTATTTTACGCATTTCCTACGCTTTCTCTACAGATTTTCAACACTTTCAGCACTTACCTTTCACATTTTCGCCGCTTTCTGTAAATAAGTTTAGCACTTTTCATTCAACACTTCATCACTTTCAGTACTCATCTTCTACACATTTTAAGCGCTTTCCTTGAACAATTTCAGCAATTTCAGCATTCGTAGTACATTTTTTCAGCGCTTTCCGTACCCAATCTTAGCACCTGTTTTTTATAATTTTTTTTGTTTAAACAAGTAAATTGAAAATATAACCCGGGGGTTAAATATTACAAGTTTAAAATTATATATACAAAATTAGTACAATGGTAAAAATCAAAATTAGTGGTTCCGTTTTTTAAAGATAAAAATAACTTTTGAAGCCACCAACGTTCCTTTCCAACGGTAAAAGTTTGAATTGTTGGAGCAGATGCTGTTTTAACATGCGTTTAAACTTTGAGCGTGATCTGATAGTCCGGACTTCACGCGGAAGTTTATTCCATTTTTGGATGCTTCTTTTTTGTAATGATCGACTGCTCGACCTTAGGTGAATTAGCTGTTCAGTTCTGTTGTTTTTTCTTACTAAGACATTACCACTCAGAGAAAAACTCTCAGTGACATCTGATTTCAATAATGAAATATCATTCTTAAGTTTTGAAACGCTCATCTGGCTTATTAAAAGTTCTGCAGGCAAATTGTTAGATTTTACTAAGAGATCTGTAGATCTCTCAAACTTTTTTCTCATATAGCAAACTTTAATTCCCCAATTGATTTGTCGATTAATTCGCTGCATTTCAGAGAATTTCAAGTTTTGAAAAAATAGAGCACTGAACGTTAAATGAGAAAGAACTAGGGATTTGAATAGCATCAATCGTGCTTTCAGAGGTAACCGATAACTTCCAGCACATATCTTCCACATAGTTAACTTTTCCTACAAAACTTCAGCACTTGCAGCACTCACCTGACTCAAACTCAGCACTTATTGCACGTGTTCTTCTTCAAATCTTTCCATACAAAATTTCATTACTTCAACCACTTACCTTATACCTTTTCACCGTTTCGGTATACAATTTCATCACTTTCAGCACTTATCTTAGACAGTGTCTAATTGTAGTTGTGTTTAATTAGCAGTCTATTTAATTCTGCTGATAATTAGATTACGTAATAGGACAGTAAAATTAAAATTTAAAAAAATATTTTGATTTTTGGAACGAGAACCTTTGAGATCATTAAATAAGACAATAGTTGAAAAATGTGCTGAAAGCACTGCAATTCGCCTGCTTTCCGAAGTGGTAAAATTATGAAAGAATTGAGCAGCAATTTTGAACTCCTCGGTTTATGCAAGGAATGTGTTTGAAGATGTGCTCATTTTCTATAACAGACGTACTTAATTTATGTAAAAATGTGCCGAGAGCGCTGAAATTCTCGCTTTTCTAAAAAACTGAAATTATATTTGATTAATGCTAAATTTTGAAGCGTTTATTTAATAAAAGAGGTTTGTTTAAAGATGTGCTGATTTTTGGTAAGAATTGTGCTGACTTTATTTTGTAAGGGTTTTGTTGAAAGTTCTGAGTGCGGAAGTTTCAAGTGCTGAAAGTATCTGAATTCAGCACATTCAGCGCCTAGAATTAATTTTTCCACACATTCACTATATTCCTTGCAAAATTTCAACGCATTCAGCGCCTTTCTTACAAAATTATCTGCTTACACCCGCTCACATCTCGACCCGGGAAAGGAGCGGTTGTTATGTTGCATTCATTATTTTGCAGTCAAATTATTGGCTTCGATGTCGAGATTAATGGAGCAAAGTTCTTAGAAGAATCTGTAGAAAGTGAAACATCAATCAATAAAAAGTAAAATGTTATTGTTGCAAAAAATTCCAGATCACCCGGGTCGAGGTTTTTGGGTAAATTTTCGTAAGAAATGCGGTGAATGCGGTGAATTTTCGTAAGAAATGCGGTGATTGCGGTGAATGCGGTGAAAAAAAATAATTCACCGCTTTTCACCGCATTTCTTACAAAAATTCACCACCAAATTCACCGCATTTCTTACAAAAATTCACCGCATAGACTATTATGGCAAAATAATGTAAGAAATGCGGTGAATGCGGTGAATGCGGTGAAAAAAAATAATTCACCACATTTCACCGCATTTCTTACAAAAATTCACCGCATATGGTTTCCAAAGTTTACTCAATCTGATTTAAATTCACAAGAATTAACAAACAAGTAAGTGACAGTTGGCGCAGTGGAATAAGCATTGGAAGGCATGCAGGAGGTCAGAGGTACGAACCCGTGTAGGGACGATTCTTTTTTGTAAGAATACTGAGAACGCGGTGAAAAAAAATAATTCACCGCGATTCACCGCATTCACCGCAAAAAGATGTAAGAAATACGCGGTGAAAATTATTTTTTTTCACCGCATTTCACCGCATTTCTTACAAAAATTCACCACCAAACCTCGACCCGGGCATGAAGCCCAAGTTGTCTTAGATGTCAATAACTAGGTTTTCATAAACAATTTTCTGCAATAATAGTTGCTTAAATTTTCCCAGTTATAAAAAACAAAAGTCGCTTATGTCTAATTTTTGGGGTTTTTGAGATTTTTTAAAAAAAAATATGCAGATCGTACTTCAAAAATTTTTGTTGCTCCTAGTGTACTAAACGTGTTTCCTTTTTGAGTATTTTTTATAGGACTTATCATACTACTGTGTCCTGATTAATTTTTTTCTAATCAAACACTTATTAATCAGATCCATTCGAATTCAGTTTTTAACAGTTTTTAACATGCCCTTCCTCCTTTGAAACCACCTTTGATGCGAACAATTAGATTCCCGATTTGAGCAACGCCCTCAATGGAAAACTGTGAACAAATATCCTCATTACACTTTCTTTTGTAGTTTTTTTACAATTTTAAATTGATGTACGCTTGATTAAACGAAGACGTGTATGCTATTGTAGCCATTTTTGTTTGATCGTCCGACTGAAGATCGTTCTCAAGATGTAACCTATTCACGTGTACATGGAAACATCTGCAAAGATGAGCTCATCAGAAGTTTGATTTTTGGGAAAAAAAGCATTTCAAATTCAACAATCAGAGCCCTAGCATATGTTGAACTTAGTTCTCATTTTATGGTTTCATGACAAAGAATTTGTATTTTTTTCTTTTAAAAATAATCAGTAACAAATGTAATAAATACTTAAGTCAGGAGAGTCCATTTGGGTTCGATGTAAATGAGCCATCTTGGTGTGTTGGGTCGGGCAATTCATCATGTTACTCTTACTATTGATGTTATATCGATATTTGAAAAACCATTTTCAAATTGAAATAAAAACAAGGAGGATTGGCAATGTGCGTTTGCACATCATGTTCCGACCCTGTTCAAACA